>NW_024704742.1:10078029-10155529 GCF_018977255.1 Callorhinchus milii | reverse complement strand
AATGGAATTAACAGCGTGGTCAGGTTGGCTGGATCACGGTGTCTGACTAGTTTGTAAATGCTGTAACAAACCCTATTCATTGAAACAATCTGCTTGCCTGCTGGAGCTGAATTCATTTATCACTTAAAACACAATTGCAGCATATCAGAAAAGGAATTGTGGTCAAATTTAGGTGATGGACCGCTGAATAAGAAAGGCTAAGTGTGATGGATGGAGGCACAAAGTGCATATGTTTGAGTAACCTATAGGTTGTTCCCTTTGAAAGTTCCGTTAACCAGACAGAGGAGAACTACATTCAGTTTTGTGGGGCTGCAGTTTTCACAATAGACTGTCCTCTGTAGTGGATTCACAGTGGTAACCAGCTATATTGATTTCTTCAAAAAAAATAGTAATAAATTGGTTACTTCAATCCATGACTGTTTGTGGACACTGCTGTGCGCAATTGGCTGCTGCATTCCGCTCACAAAATATACACTCAATTTACTTTAGTATATTCTGCGAAGAGCATTGAGACATCTCGAAGACATAATAAGGAGCTATATCAAATGCAAGGATTATTATTATTATTGATAGTGTCTGGCTATCTACTAATTCTCAATGAATGTTTTAATAGGCTGCTGTTCTTTGATGTTACATTTTGGCACCGTAGAGGATATATTATGCGGTGATTATAATCCGCTAATCTTTTCACACATTGGGTTGTGACATTTCCTTGCTGGTTTGATGTGATAATTATTAGACTAAATCTGCGAGGAGATGTGGCAAATTTCACACTGTTATTAGTGAGTGGGATTTCAAACAGGATTTATTCAAATGGACCTTGTTTTGTGTTTGGTTCTTAATTTTAACCATCTACATAGATAAAAAGCCTTTCACATAAGGAGGAGATCTCGAAGCACTTCACACAGCTGACTGGGAGCCCGAGCTGTGACAAGGCGGGGGAAGGTGGCTGAAAGCATATTCAGAGAGAAATGATTGAAGCTTTCTGATGTGTGAAAAATATACCGTTTTCTGAAAACATTCCCAATTGGCCTTTTTCGTCTTTTGTTCTAGGAAGTCCTGGCTTCGACAGACAGCGGATAATTACCCGAGCAGGAAATGGCTGAGAAACAGCAAGTCAAGACTTCCTTCCTCTTTGTGAGGCTTCAAAGCCCAACCAAGGCAGCCGGTCAAAACAGGCCTTCTGGTCCTATCTGTACAAACCCCACAGGGCAGGAAGCTGACACACTTTCTACCAGAAATGGACAAGCTTCTGCAATCGACACGGAAGGACCTGTAACCAATTGCCAAGACGACTGTAGACAGTTCAGTGACGAGCTGTATAATGACAGTCAGCATGAGCAAGTGGGGAGTCTGTGGTCAACTCGTCAGTCCCCTGGGCCGTATATCAGGAGGGGAATCAGGTCCAGTGATGGATGTGATTCAAGGGGAAGTTCGTCTCCCGCACTTGGACTGACAGTCGGTCATGCTGGATGCAAAACTGTAAACTTCCTGGATATAGTGACGCCTTGCACGGGAGCAGTGAGCCAACGAGAGCATGCAAGCTCAGAGGTAACTGTGATATCACAGCAGCAGCCAGAGTCACCAAAGTCGGTGTGTGCAGCCAGGGCGAGCTATTTCTCAACAGCTAACTCCTGGAGCCCAACAACGCAACCCGTGCCCAGCTTCGGAAAAGACGGGGTCAGGTGGAAAGTAGAAGTAAGCAAGCCAAACGTGGTGGAGACTCCCATCTTTTACAAACCTCCCCATTCAGGAAAGCAGAACTTTACTTCTGCCGTTGTGGATTGGTCACCCAAATCAGCAGGAACGTGGAAAGAAAGAAGGAGCTCGCAATCTCCCACCTCACCTGTCTCCAGGGTGATCGAGATAAAGAGCTCTCCAACGAGTTCTAATACAGTACAAAAGGTAAGACTCTCATACCCACACTGTGCTCTCTGTATATGCCTATTTAGGACACCTGCCTCCACCCCAGAGAATCACACTATGAAACGTGTTCCTCTATCTATCCGCCTTGTCCCTTCTTTCCCGCCGCGCCTGAAGATCTTCTTATTTGACCTTGGCTACGGTCACCTCCCCCTGTCTCAGCTTCGTGCTCTGCCACTGTCAAGGGTTCTGGTATGCTATCCTGCGTGAATTGACTGCGTGAGGGGCGCTATATATGTAAGTTGTTGTTGTTGTTGCAGAAACGTCTCTGACTTTATCTCACAGTCCTCAATGTGTGGTTGCTTGGTGGTTTGCTGGTTTCCCAGCTTACACAAGTGTAATTCTCTTGCTCCAGTTGTGTCATAGGCAGGGCTTGTAGCACTGAAGTTGCTGTCTATTTCACTATGATCAGATTTTGAATGAATATTGTTTAGAACTGTTTTGCAGCTGAAAAATGCTACAATATCGAGCAGTTTACAAATATTTGATAACAATTCAACAACAACATCTTGCATTTACATAGTGCCCTTCACACGGGGTGGCATCCTGGAGCGCTTCACAGTGGTGGAGTCTGACCCCGAGCCAGGAGGAGAGGGAGGGGGGAGGTGACCACAAGCACGATCAAAATGAAAGGTCTTTAGGTGGGATTTGAAGATGGGGACGAATGGGCCAAGGCTGACGGAGTGAGGAAGAGAGTTCCAAAGTTTCAGGGTCTGAAGGCACAGCCACTGATGGTGGAACGGAGGGCACAAGAGACAAATAGGAGGCAGCGGGTGGGGGAGTGGGGTGTAAGCAAGTCGGAGAGGTAGGGAGGTGCGAGACCGTGAAGTAATTTGAAAATAAGTGAGAGAATCTTGAAATCAATCTGTTCAGTAATTGGGAGCAGTGGAGCCTGGCAAGGCCTGTATGATGGGGGTACGGAGTTTTGTCCAACCGGCAGCATTCTGAATTAGTTGAATTTTATGTTTGGCGGATTTCATAAGCATCTCTGGATGATTATCATTTACTGAGATACACTTAAGAGTTACACTTCCTGTAACCTGATAAACCTGATAAACTTGTCTATCTGATGCCCAGGTCAGCCAGGCACTGATTAGGGAGATGTGATGGGGGTGGGGGTGGGGATGGGGAGGAGTTTTACCATCAAAGTAGAGTCCCGTAGCGTAACGGTTATAATACTCGTCTCAAAGTGAGAGACCCGGGTTCAATTCCCGGGCAGGGTGAAACCTTAGGCAAGTTTCCTTACTCCACACACACGCCTCTGTTTACCTAGCAGTAAGTAGGAAACCGGTTGTTAGTCAATTGGCGGATCGCTTTCCGGGGAAAATAATCCTTCCAAAAAAAATCATACCTTAATTCATGACTGTTTGTGGGACACTGCTGTTTGCCAGTTGGCTGCCGCTCTTTGCCACAAAATACAGTCAATTCACTTTACAGTATATTCTGTGAAGCACTTTGAGACGTCTCAATGACATGATAAGGCACTATATCAAATGCAAGGATTATTATTATTATACATCAAGTCCATCAGGGATACAAATATAGCTTGGAGGTAAATGCATTTTTTTTTGTTTAAATGTTTATTGCATGATTACTTTATGACTTGTATATTTAATATACTGCACAGAGTTCCAGTGTGGGAGAAAAGCTTTGCCCATGAGATTTGACTTCAGAAACAGCCCCCTCACCATTATGGAACACTTCATAGTCACTTTAAAGGTTGAGCAAGAATCTAAGCATTTTTAAAATATATTTATGGTTCTTGATAGCTATTAGAAAAATGCAAGGCTGTTCAGATTTGATTTAATCAGATTTGTGGGGCACTGCTGTGCGCAATTGGCTATCGCGTTTCACCCACAAAATACACAGTCAATTCATTTTAAGTGTATCTTGTGAAACGCTTGGAGACGTCTCAAAGACGTGATAAGCGCTATATGAAATGCAAGGATTATTATGGACATAACAGATGCCTAAGACGTGTGTGTATGTATGTGTGACACAGGAGATTCATGCAATGCAGAAAGTGCTGATATGTTGAGTTTCCTGGATTATGCTTTTCGTACATTGACAAAGAACTTGAAGAGATAATGATGCAGAAAAGACATGCTTTTAGACTGTACTCATTTATGATTACCCATTAGTTGGATGTCATGGGCAAAGCTTTTGATATAATACATAGGTAGCTTGGGATATATGTGCATGCGACCACCAGGAAGGTTTTCTTATGTACCCCATAGAAATCTATTAGCTTCGCTTTACATGCTGAAAAGACTACTCCTGTCTTTTGTGCTCTGTAGCTGTCAGACATGCTGCCAGAGACCCAAGAATAATGGTTTAATAAATGCAATAACGTTTCTGTACCTAATGTGATTATAATTTTTAAGTTCAGAATGTAACCCAGTAATTTGCATTTATATAGCACCTTTCATTAAGGAAATGTCTTTAAGCATTTTACAGAATGAGATTCGTTAGAAGTGAAGTGAATGCTACAATTAATATATAGCCCCTGGCCATGTTACAGAGACGTCGCCAAGCAGCTCACAGGATTTTATTGTGAAGTGCAGTGATTGATTGTGTATTAGGAGGTGAAAGAGGCAACAATTTGCTCACAGCGATGTTCCACAATCAGCAATTTTTTTTTATATGGGATAAAATGCTTAATGGGAGGACAGCAGGATGGGTACTATGGAAGGATGAGATCAAATGAGCCGAAGGGTTTTCTTCATCCAGTGTAACATTTGTCAGCAGTGATCAGAGATAATAATAAATAATAATAATCCTTACATTTGATATAGTGCCTTATCACATCTTCGAAACATCTCAAAGCGCTTCACAGAATATACTGTAAAGTGAATTGACTGTATATTTTGTGGGTGGAATGTGGCAGCCAATTGCACACAGCAGTGTCCACACAAACAGCCGTGGATTGAAGTGACCAATGTATTATTGTTATTTTTGAAGGAATGATGAGCCAAACTGCCTGTTATTTGTCTGCCTTGTCCCTCAATGATGTGCAGAGATCTACCCGGATCTACGTTGACTTACCCTGAAATTGTTACTTTGTGATTATTTTCATACAGCAGTAGTTTCCACATTAGCATAAATATTACTCACATCTCAATAATAATATCATACTTATTTGCAATAAATTTGCAGTTTCTTTTTTTCTCTCACCTAAAGTTTCAACTTTTCTAGGTCAAGAACACACTCAAAGTTGTATGTACAAGAGAAACTATATCTGCACTAATTGGGACCAGCACCCCAAGCTAATATGTAAACCGTGCAGGTAATGTGTATGTGAGCACGTGCCAGCCACTCGGCCTCCTGCTTATCCCTCGTGCCCTCCATTCCACCGTCGGTGGCTGTGCTTTCAGCCATGACACCCCAAAACTCTGGAACACTCTCCCCCATCCTTGCGCTGATGCTTCAGAGAAATTTCAAGGAGTTTATCATCACACTCTTAGAACTCACCAAATGATCGGTTTGGAAACATGCAGACGATACAAGAGTTTCAGAATCAGGGCCTAAAAGACATGTTCAGGGAGCTCCTAAGCAGCACTTGATCATCAAACATCACCAACGTCTGGCTACTGAGAAACTATTCATCTCTTCCTCTCCAGTGACTTCTGATAACATCGCATCTTGCCCTCCTATCATTAATTATTCTGCCTCCACCCTATTGCTGTAACTGTCTGGCAAACTGTTCCTCTTTTGATCTGATTGATTGCGTGACAGTTGAATATATTTGCTGTGGTGCTTCTGAAGATTAGGATGTGGGCTTGTTAGATGAATATCAAAGGATAGTTTATGGAGATGTTTCCCTTGGGATCTTTTGTACAGACTTACACTGGGTTTACTAACAATCCCTGCAATACAAATAGCACTTTATCATGTTGCATGATAAATTTATATGTTAAAATTTTGTGATGCCTCAAATTGCATCACAAAGTTTTAATATATATATTCATTTGTAAATGAACATGGCAGCTACAACAACAACTTGGATTTATATAGCGCCCTCCACGCTGGACGGCGTCTCAGAACGCTTCACAGAAATGGATCCCGGGGCCGAGCCAGGGGGAGGGGGAGGAGGGTGACCAAAGGAGCGGTCAAAAAGAAAGGTCTTCAGCCGAGACCTGAAAATAGAAAGAGAGGGGCAAAGCGAAGGGAGTGAGTTCCAGAGCCTTGGGGCGTAGTGGCTGATGGCACGGCCGCTGAGGGTGGAGCGGAGGATTCGGGGGACAAGGAGGAGGCCGGACCTGGAGGAACAAAGGCAACGGGCACTGTTGTGAGGAGAGAGAAGGTCAGAGAGGGTAGGGGGGTGCAGAGGAGTGGCGAGATTTGAAGACAAGCGTGAGGATCTTGAAGTTGATTCTCTCTGGGACAGGCAGCCAGTGCAGTCTGGCAAGGACTGGGGTAATTGGGGAGTGTAGTTGGTACTGCAATGTGCAAGTACTGCAAAGTTATACAAACATGCTCGTTTGGTTTACGTTTGTAAATTCTCTCATTTTCGAATAAAATCACAGATAATAATAATAATTCTTGCATTTGATATATCACGTCTCCTAGATGTCTCAAAGCACTTCACAGAATATACTGTAAAGTTAATTGACTGTATATTTTGTGGGTGAAACGCAGCAGCCAATTGCGCACAGCAGTGTCCCACAAACAGTCATGAATTGAGTGACCAATTTATTGCAATTTTTTTTGAAGGAATTATTACCCCCAAAAAAGCGATCCACCATTCGATTAACAATTGGGTTCCTACTTAATGCTAGGTAAACAGAGGCGTGTGGACTAAGGAAGCTTGCCCTACGATTTACCCTGCTGGGAATCGAACCCAGGTCTCTCGCTTGCGAGGTGAGCTACAGGATTCCACATACACAGATAATGATCTTGTGACATCAATAACATCATTTCAATATTACAAAATGATTACTTTAAAAATAACCCTTTGCATTTCACACTCAACATGTGGTGGTATAAACATTTCCGCTGTCTAAAGGGTCTCATTCATCGTCTGTAGATTAGATTAGGATTAAAAGGAAAACAAAAAAATTGTGATCTTGAGTCCCAAAAAGGCCTTGAGTTCATGTTCTACTCTGACATTCCAGTCTAGTACTTGAAATACTGGAGTACTGCAGCTCAGTGGTTAGAGCACTCGCCTCACAAGCGAGAAACCTGGGTTCGATTCCCAGCAGGGCGAAACGTTGGGCAAGTTTCCTAACTCCAAACGTCTCTGGTTACCCAGCAGTAAGTAGGAACCCGGTTGTTAGTCAATTGGCAGATCGCTTTTCCGGGGGTAATAATTGCTTCAAAAACATATATAAATAAATACGTAATAATAATTTGGTCACTTCAATCCACGACTGTTTGTGGGACACTACTGTGCAAACTGGCTTCTGTGTTTTGCCCACAAAATATACAGTCAATTCACTTTACAGTATATTCTGTGAAGCGCTTTGAGACGTCTCAAAGACGTGATAAGGCACTATAACAAATGCAAGGATATTATTATTTTTAACTATTATTAACAACCAAATGAAATGCATATTGCATTGTACCAAACTGTGCAATTTCAGAACAAGAATTGCCTGTGAGCTGTTTTGACACGATGAGGCACTTTTAAAAGTGCAGGTTCTTTCTTTAGTATGAGCACGTCTTTTGAAGGGAGCTGGAGTTTGTGCAATAACAACTTGCATTTATATAGCACCCTTCATGCAGGGCGGTGTCCTGGAGCGCTTGACAGTGGCAGAGTCTGACCGCGAGCCAGGGGGGAGGAGGGGGAGGTGACCGTAAGCACGGTCAAAAAGGAAGGTTTTTAGGTGGGATTTTAAAGTGGGGAGGGAGGGGGCAAAGGTGGAGGTAATTGAGGGAGAGAGTTCCAGAGTGGCTGAAGGCAAAAGCACAGATGCAGCCACAACATTTATCAAATAGCTACATTCTAATCTGTGTCATATGAGTCGCTCTGACTCGGACATTATTTCTTCAGGAATCTCAAGGCCGATACATCAAATGCAAGAATTATCATTGTTATCTGTCAGTATTGCTGTTTTGGAGCATTTGTTACCGCAGATGTTCCAGAGTATTCATTGCTACTTATCCTACATTTTCTTTGAAATTGATACTCTGCATATTTCACCCATTTTCTTAAAACAATGTAATAACGTATTAATTTAAACACAATCTGTCACTGGAGTGCCTCATGCTATGAAATTTTGCCATAATAAAAACAACAACAAATTACATTTGTATAGCGCCTTTCATGTTGGGAGGAAGTCCCAAGGTGCTGGACAGTCAGGGATCTACCTGAGCTGGTGGTTGGGATCAGGGCAGGGGAGGAGGGTAACCGAAGGCACGGTTGAAGAGAAGAGTCTTGAGACAGATCTTGAAGAAGACAAGAGAGGGGTTGAGAGAGAGGCTCTGTGGGATGGAGTTCCAGAGAGTAGGGACAGAGAGGTCTGACCGCCAATGGTGGGACGGGCGAGGCAGGGGACGTGAAGCAGGCCGGAGCTCGCTGAGTGGAGGGAGCGGACAGATTGGTAGGGGGTTAGGAGGTCAAATAAGTAGGGAGGAGCGAGGCCTTGGAGAGCTTTGAGATGACGATCAGGATCTTAAACTGTATCCTCTGAATGATGGGAAGCCAGTGGAGCCAGTGGAGGATGGGGGGTGATAGGGTCGTGGAGCCTGGTGCGCGAGAGGACACGGGCTGCAGACTGCAGGATGATCTGCAGTCTGTGAAGGGAGGAGTTGGGGAGGTTGACAAGCAGGGAGTTTGCGTACTTGTGCCTGGATGTGATGAATTTGTGGATGGGGGTCTTGGCGGCCTGGGGTGACAGACAGTGGTGATGTTGAGGAGGAGGGGCATGAGGGACAGTTTGCGTTGCTTTTGATATATTTTTATTTTGTGCTGTGTAATGTATTGTGCTTTTTCCCTCCCCCCTTTTATATTCACTTCCAATGTGGAAATTATCCGATATCGCTGAAGTATTCACAAAACCTACTGCTGAAACTGACAACAATTCTTCAGAATTGTATTGGGAGACCCATTCAGTTGGCGCCCCCTAGTGGTACATGACACAATTGAATTGTCCAGCAAGGTGCAAACTCTTGCTTGAGACCTGATCAAAAATGACAGTGTTAGATAACTGGGCAAGATTAGTGCAACATTTTATCACTGAATTTTAGGTGAATTTTATTTTGAGTTGTTCTCTTCGCCCCCACACACACAATTTCAAACTGCTGGAAGCCGACTAGGTTAAAAACTGATTGCAGAGTCCTGTAGCTCAGTGGTTAGAGCGCTCGCCTCTCAAGCGAGTGGACCACGGTTTGATTTTGTGTCTTCAAAGTCTTAAAGTGCTTCACAGAACATACTGTAAAGTGTAGTTACTGTGCATTTTGTGGGCAAAACGTGACAGCCAATTGCGCACAGCAGTGTCCCACAAACAGTTGTGGATTGAGTGACCAAATTATTATATTTTTTTCAAGGGATTATTCCCCTCGGAAAGCGATCCGCAAATCGACTAACAAGCAGCTTGCTACTTACCACTAGGTAAACAGAGGCATGTTTGTAGAGTAAGGAATCTTGCCTAAGGTTTCCCCCAAACCCGGAAATCAAACCCAGGTCCTCTTGCTTGTGAGGCTAATGCTCTAACCACTACAATAACAACAACTTGGATTTATATAGCGCCCTCCATGCCAGACAGCGTCTCTTCACAGTAACGGATCCAGGGGCTGAGCCAGGGTGAGGGGGGGGAAGGTGACCTAAGGCGCGGTCGAAAAGAAAGGTCTTCAGCTGAGACCTGAAAATAGGAAGAGAGGGGATGAGGCGAAGGGAGTGAAGAAGGGAATTCCAGAGCCTTGGGGCATAGTGGCTGAAAGCACGGAGGATTCGGGGGACAAGGAGGAGGCCAGACCCGGTGGAGCGAAGGCAATGGGCACTGTTGTGAGAGGAGAGGAGAGAGGAGGTCAGAAAGGTAGGGGCTGCAGGGGAGTGGAGGGATTTGAAGACAAGAGTGAAGATCTTGAAGTCGATCCTCTCTGGGACAGGCAGCCAGTGCAGTCTGGCAAGGACTGGGGTAATCGGAGAGCAGAGTTTGGTGCAGGTAAGAATGGGGATGGCAGAGTTTTGGACTAACTACACTACAGGACTCCATTGTAGTGATTTCTTGAAGAAGGAAACACTGACATCCTATAATGGGTGGAATGGCTTACTACTGTGCAGTACATTTCTCTGGTAAGGGCTCGAGCTGGACTATGAGTGATCCTCATGTGGTGCTGACTGAGTGTCACTTGTCATTTACCGTTGCAATTAATAATAATAATCCTTGCATTTGATACAGCGCTTTATCACATGTTCGAACATCTCAAAGCCCTTCACGTAATACACTGTAAAGTGAATTAACTGCATATTTTGTGGGCGAAACGCGGCAGCCAATTGCACACAGCATTGTCCCACAAATTATTATTTCAGTCAAGGTTGCTGTTTTCTTCTACTTTCACTGCTGTTCTTCAGACAGCGAGGATTAGGAACAAAACCATCCCAATGGTTTTGTGTGGTCATAGAAAGGAAACAACAACAACAACACCTTGGATTTATATAGCGCCCTCCACGCTGCACGGATTCTCAGAGCGCTTCACAGTAACAGATCCCGGAAAGTAGAGACCACAGAACACACGAGCGCTTCCATTTAAGGCAGAAGAGAGATTGGCCAGCTGAATGGTTTAGCTGTGAGGGCACTTCAAGCTAAGCCACTACATCTGCCTACAAATATAGAGTCACTACATTTCACAGTATATCCTGTGAAGTGCTGTGAGACATCTTCCTGATGTTAAAGGCACTTTATCAAATGTACAAATTATTATTATTATGTTACTTTTTCAATGTGACTAAAATAGCAGGAGGGTAGCTGCCAAAGACTCACTGTGTTTACTGTAAAACATAAGAAACTCTAGAGGAACAAAGATCAAGGTCCATCTAGTTCACCTTCCACTTTCTTGGCGGTCAAATGCACAAATGTCCCAAACTTCCTGTGTACTATATCCCATAATGTTATTTCCTAAAAGAAAACTATCTAATCTGTGTTTGAAAGAATCGACATTTCCTGCTTCAACCATCTCCCTAGGGAGCCTGTTTCACAGATTCACTATTCGCTCACTGAAATATTGTTTAAGCGCTCTGAGATGCCGTCTGGCGTGGAGGGCACTATATAAATCCAAGTTGTTGTTGTTGTTTGGGTAGATTCATTCTGAATTTCCCCCCCTTCAATCGCAGGCCGTGTCTTCTGGTTTTACCATTCTGGACAAGTTGAAACAGCCTGTCATGATCTATATTGGCTTGCCCCTTTGGAATCTTATAGACAGCAATCATGTCGCCTCTCAATCTTCTCTTTTCAAGTGTGAACATGCCCAATTTACTTAGTCACTCCTTATAGTGAATGTAAACATAGTTATTGATATTCACAGGGAGATCTCGATCATCATCTCGATTATACTCTCTTCTTAACTGTGCCTACGGTCATCTGCCTCATCTCCCTGGCTCAGCGCCAAGCTCCACCACTGTTAAGGGTTCTGAGATGCTACCCCATATGAAGAATGTTCTCTAAATGCAAGTTGTTGTTGTTGAATGATGCAGCCAATCTGTGTAAAACAATGAGCCACAAACAGCCCTGAACTGAATTACCAATTTTAACTGGGTGATTGTTAGCTAGGACACTTTGGGAAACTGCCTTCTCTTTTCGAACAGTATCATGGGATACTGATACTGTCAACAGGCACAGACGGAACTTCGACTGAATGTTTATCTGTAGGCCGTCAAGTCGAATAATGCGACACTCCCCCAGTACTGTATTAGAGTCTAAATTATGACTTCAAAGTGTCTGATGTGGTGCTTCAACCTGCAACCTTCTGACTGAGAGGTGAAGATAATAATAATTATAATAATCCTTGCATTTGATATTATTACACCTTCAGGACGTCTCAAAGCGCTTCACAGAATATACTGTAAAGTGAATTGACTGTATATTTCATGGATGAAACACGGCAGCCAAGTAGACAAGGAGAGGACAAAGCAGAGGGATTGAGGCTTGAAATACAAAATGCATTTGATTGCTAATTCCTTTGATGTTTAGAAATGGCTGGAAAATGAAGAGAAATGTTTGCAGCTTTGGTTTATCAAGGGGGCAGCAGTGAACAATCTGAAGGATTGGAGGAGCTGACAGGAGCCTTGGCTCAATAAGACAAGTGACTTTCTAAACTTTCAAATCCCTCCATGGCGTCGCCCTGCGCTATCTCTGCGACTTCCTACAATCCTACAACCCACTCCCTTTGCTCGTTGAACACTGATCTACTTCAAGTCCACCATCAAATAATAATAATAATCCTTGAATTTGATAGAGTGCCTTTTCATGCCTTTGAAACATCTCAAAGAGTGCCATATATATTTGGCACACTATTGACAGACAAGCTTTCCAGCATTCCGTCCCTGCTTCCTAAAACTCCCATCTCAGAGTTCCTCCAACTCCATCCCTCCTCCCCATCCCTGACTTTCAAAGCTCGCCTCAAGACTTCCCCCTTTGACCATGTTTTTAGTCACATTTCCGCTTTTCAGGTCCTTCCCCCCAACCCCCTGCCCCTTCTCCCCCAATGGCTTGGGTGCCCAGCCAGCTGCGGAAAGCGGTTTGAGAACCATTAGTATTAAAGTTATTGTCAGGTTCCCTATTGTATACACATGTGTAATTGCACAGTGTAACATGTGAAACCCTCTCAGCATACAGTACTGGAGCTCCTCAGATACTGTACATGGAAATACAAGGGATCATAACTTGCAAATGGATTAATTTTTTCAGACGAGGGAATCAGTTGGTAAAACTAACTACTGCACAATATTAGGTCCATGGAGTCCTGTAGTTCAGCGGTTTCCAGAGCCTTGGGACGTCCTCCCAATGTGAAAGGCGCTATACAAATGTAATCTTGTTGTTGTTGTTAGAGCATTCGCATCACAAGCGAGAAACCTGAGTTTGATTCCTGGGAGAGTGAAATGCTGGATAAGTTTCCTTACTCCACACACCTCTGTTTATCTAGCAGTAAGTAGGAACCCAGTTGTTGGTCAATTGACAGATCACTTTTCTGGGGGGTAACAATTCCTTAAAAATAAATTGTAATCTGGTCACTCAATCCATGACTGTTTATGGGACACTACTAAAGGGGCAAGACAATATAGATCATGATAGGCTGTTTCAACTTGTCCAAAATAGTAAAACCAGAGGACACGGCCTGCGATTGAAGGGGGGAAATTCAGAACGAATCTGCGGAAACACTATGTCAGTGAGCAAATAGTGAACCTGTGGAACAGACTCCTTAGGGAGATGGTTGATGCAGGAAGTGATGATTCTTTCAAACATGGATTAGGTAGTTATCTTTTAGGAAATAATATTATGGGATATAGTAGATAGGTAGTTCGGGACACATGTGCATGTAACCGCCAGGAGGGTAGAAGACAAACTAGTTGAACGTTGGTCTTTTTTCGTCTAGCATTTCTTATGTATGATCTTATGTTCTTATATCAAATGTAAGGATTATTATTATTATTATATATTATATTCACTTTGTGTGCAAATTCAGTGCAACGTGTGGTCTCTTGGTTATGAATCACATTGTGTTTGAGAGTATCTGAAGAAACATCAAAAGGTACCTCTGTTTACTTTGGAATTGGACCACAAGAAACAGCCACCCTGAAGACAAACAGTGAGGTAGTGGCAAGCTGCTGAGAATCCACTGTAAAACCTTGTGTAACTGTATTGAGTGATATAATAACAATAATAATACTTGTATTTGATATAGCCCTTATCACATCTTCAAGATGTCTCAAAGCGCTTCACAGAAAACACTGTAAAGTCAATTGACTGTATATTTGTGGGTGATATTTGTATATTTGTATAATTGCGCACAGTAGTGTCCCACAAACAGTCATGGATTGAGGTATGTCATAGAAATAAAGCTTTTGGCCCAAACAGTCCATGTCAGTGTCCTATTCCTATCTCCCTTTCCCTTCCCCTTCATGTATGGATCAAGTTTCTTATTAAATATTGCATGCTGTGCATTAAGTCAAGTGATGTTATTATGTATCCATCGTTGCAAAGGCTCTGGATCTTACAATATGTGGATGTACAACAACAACAACTTGCATTTATATAGCGTCCTTCTCACGGGTTAGCGTACCGGAGCACTTCATATTCCTAAAATAACTATAACTATTTATATTCTGTTCAGTTGATTGCTGTAATAGTTATTAAGCATAACAGATGTTGGCGCGGTTTGCTTTCACAGCCTGTACACACACACTGCATCATGAACTGAAATATAAGTCCAACAATATTCCTCTCCGACAAACCTGCTTTGGCAATTTCACGGAATTAGAAATCGGTCAAGCAGTGAGTGGCTTTCTTTGTTGGCCCACCCACAGCTGTCCGTCCCTCTGCTATACATCGGCTGCACCCCCTTTTTGACTGGAGACTCTCCTCTCCCTCCATTCCTTGTGTTAGTCATTAATCGGCCATGATGCACGCCAACGCTCGGGTAACTCTTACAAACCTCAAAGCTGTTTCCTCCGAGTCTCAAATTGACAAGCACCATCTGTGCTCTTGCCGTGCTCTTAACAACAGTATTGCAAACCATGGTGTGTGTGCGTGTGTGTGTGTGCGTGTGTGGGTGTGTGTGTGTGGGGGGGGGGGTGGAGTGTGCACACACACATAAGGAGGGGGGAGTGTGCACACACACATAAGGACCACGATAATGAACCACATGACTTCTGTTACGCTTATCAGCTCTTTTAGCTGGAGAACAGAACAAAAAGTTCCAGTTTTCAAATCGTTCAATGGAACATGCTGTGTACTGCAATGCTTCTTCTATGTCAGGGTGCTCACACTGTTCTTTCCAAATGATGTGTACGGCAGGATTTGCCCAAAGGAAGTGACAAGATGTTCTGTAGTGATCTGTTGTCACGGGTGAGCTGATTGCCACATGACACAAATGTCTGTTGTGAGAGTGGCTTTGGCAATGTTTCGTAATCCATTCAACATGATAATATTGGATTTTTTTTATATTCAAAAAATTGGGTCCCATCTTTGTCTCCTAACAATTTAAAAATGGCTACGGGTTTCTAGGCTATTGATTGACTCACCTCAACGTCCCACAGACAGAAATAAAATAAATGATCAATTTCATCCTGGGGATTGTTAGCCAGAACACTGGGAAACTCTCTTGACTTTAGATTCTGGCGACCTGAATCATCATCAACAACAACAGATTATATTTGTTTAGCTCCTTTCAGCAACCTGAATGAAATCGCTGTCTTGTTAAAACCACATTCAAATGAGATCAGGGCAGCATTGGAACAAATAAATCATTACTCTCTTAAATAACTTGTGGATAGTGTTTGGGCTCCACAATTAGTCTCAATATCCATGTCCTCAGGCGCGGAAGGGAAAATTGACCAGTGTCCTTGCAATGTGATTGTTACTGAATGTCCAGCACCTTGGGATGTCCTCCCAACGTGAAAGGCGCTATACAAATGTAATTTTGTTGTTGTTATTGTGACTTCTCCCTGGCCCCTGGCAACATCAGTAGATGGCCGATGAGGGCAGGACCAGGGCTTGGCTGTATTAAAGTTGTTGCTCGATTGTGAAGTTAACCCTTGGCTGAGCCGCCTTTGCCCGAGGGACAGTCCATCCACGAGACGCACTGCCAGGAGGGAATAATAATATCCTTGCAGTTGATATAGCACCTTAACACATTGTTGAGATGTTTCAAAGCACTTCACAAAATACATTGTAAAGTGAATTGATTGTGTTTTGTGGGAGAAACAAGGCAGCCAATTGCACACAGCAGTGTCCCACGAGCAGTCGTGGATTATGTGACCAAATTTATTTTTTCAATTCATTTTGATAGTATGTACATGCATTCAAGAGGAAGCTAGACCTTTACATAGAGGTAGAGTAATGCTGTGCGCAATTGGCTGCCACATTTCACCCACAAAATATACCGTCAATTCATTTTACAGTATATTCTGTGAAGCGGTTTGTGACCTCTCGAAGACGTGATAAGGCGCTAATCAAATGCAAGGATTACAATAACAACAACAACTTGGATTTATATAGTGCCCTCCACACCGGACGGCGTCTCAGAGCGCTTCACAGTAACGGATCCCAGGACTGAGCCAGGGTGAGGGGGAGGAAGGTGACCAAAGGCGCTGTCGAAAACAAAGGTCTTCAGCAGAGACCTGAAAATAGGAAGAGAGGGAGCGAGGCGAAGGGAGTGAGGAAGGGAGTTCCTGAGCCTCGGGGTACCACCGCCGAGGATGGAGCAGAGGACTCGGGGGACAAGGAGGAGGCTGGACCCGGAGGAACGAAGGCAACGGGCACTGTTTTGAGGAGAGAGGAGGTCAGAGAGGTCGGGAGGTGCAGAAGAGTGGAGGGATTTGAAGACAAGGGTGACGATCTTGAAGTCGATCCTCTCTGGGACAGGCAGCCAATGCAGTCTGGCAAGGACAACAACAACAACAACAAGATTCCATTTATTGAGCGCCTTTCACGTCGGGAGGACGTCCCAAAGCGCTGTACAGTTGGGTCAGGACCCGAGCAGGGGGAATGGTCAGGGTGAGGGGAGGGAAGGGAGGGAGAGAGGAGGGGGAAATGGTCAGGGTGAGGGGAGGGAAGGGAGGGAGCGAGCAGGGGGAAATGGTCAGGGTGAGGGGAGGGAAGGGAGGGAACGAGGAGGGGGTAGCAAGTCGAAAGGGGAGCTGAAGGCACGGTCAAAGAGAAAGGTCTTGAGACCGGCCTTGAAGGAGGAAAGGGAGGAGGCGGCGAAGGCACTGGGGATAGAGTTCCAGAGCCTAGGGGCTGAGAGGCTGAAGGCCCGGCCACCGATAGTAGGGCGGTTGGGGCGGGGGATGTGGAGCAGACCGGAGCCAGAGGAACGAAGGGTACAGGCAGGTAGGTAGGGGATAGTAGGTCGGAGAGGTAGGAGGGAGCAAGGCCGTGAATGGCTTTGTAGGTGAGGGTGAGGATCTTGAATTCGATCCTCTGGGGGATCGACTGGGGTGGACTGGGGTTATCGGGGAGCGGAGTTTGGTGCGGGTGAGAATGCGGGCGGCAGAGTTTTGAATAATCTGGATTTTATGGATGGTAGTGGAGGGGAGGTTGGCGAGGAGGGCATTAGAATAGTCCAGCCGAGAAGTGACAAAGCCATGGACCAGGGTTTCAGTGGCTTTCGGAGAGAGGTATTGGCGGAGTCGGGCAATGCATCGGAGGTGGAAGAAGGCAGTGCTGGTGAGGGACCAGATGTGGGGGAGGAAGGATAATTGGGGGTTGAATTTAGCGCCCAGGTTGAGTACGGATTCGGAGAGTTTTAGGGGGAGGTTGGGTAGGTGGAGGAGGTGAGAACCGTGAGATTTTAGACGTTGACAAAAGCCAAAGAGTATGGCTTCCGTCTTGTTAACGTTCAGCTGAAGGAAGTTTGCAGTGCAGCGGAGTTTGGTATGGGTAAGAATACGGGCAGCAGAGTTCTGGATGACCTGGAGGCAGGCTTACAGAACATCAGGGGACTATTATTATTGTTATATCAATTTTGCCCCTGTGCAAAAGGCAAAGTCTGATGTCCATCTGTAGAGCAGACAAGCAGCTGGAAGCATAATTCAGTCTTAACCTTATGTCATACTGTGCAGTGCTATGCAGATCATGTATGAAAATAGAAAAATAACCTTTCCCCCCTCATCCTCTTTGATGTGATGTGTTGATCTCAATATTGGGCCTTCACGACTTCTTGCTTCTCTGGTAACACAGCCTTCATTCACTGAGCCATGAGATTAAAACTGAGGGAAACACGGTTCTTTTAATCAGTCACAATTTTCTTGTTTTCCCCAGTGCAAAATCAAAAGGATTCAGCTCATTTTTTATTCAATGCAAGCCATGGAATGCAAATTGAATTCAAATTCTTAGTAAATGCTGGCAGCAGATAACAACATGAGGCCCGAAATGATAAAAGGCTATTTGGATCTTTCACATATAACCTTCTACACCATGGACCAATGGGTGATCAAGGACATTTTTTATAATATTAGTTTATCCCAAACTCTCCGGCCTTCCACCCCGACCCTCCTCCTCTTATGTAACCTGTCCGCTCCCTCTGCTCAGCAGGCTCCGGCCTGCTCCACGTCCTCCGCCTGGCCCGCCCACTATTGGCAGTCAAGCCTTCAGCGTTTCTGCCCCCACCCTTTGGTAATCCATCCCACATTCCCTCTGCCTCAGTGCCTCCCTTGCCTCCTTCAAGGCTTGTCTCAAGACCCTTCTCTTCAACCACACCTTCGGCCATCCTCCTATCCCTACCTTCCCTGCCCTCCACCCCTACTGATCTCAACCCGCAACTCGGATCCAAATTCCCTGACTGTCCAGTGCCTTGGAATGTCCCCCAGATGTGAAATTTGTATTGTATTGACGGGGCAGTGGTTGTTAACGATCCCATGACACTATTAAAAAAGAGAATGGAGTTTCTCCTGCTGCCCTGGCCAACAATTCCCCAGATAAAATTGAGTTTCCCTACAAATTCACAGAAACCACAAAATATACAAGTCAATTCAGTTTACAATCTATTCTGTGAAGCGCTTTGAGGCGTCTCAATCACACAGTAAAGTGCTATATCAAATGCAAGGATTATTATTATGTTATTATCATAACATTAAATCTATGCCAAGTGTCTTGAGACATTTGAACAATGTGATAAGAGACAATATCAAATGCTAGGATTATTGTTATAACATCTCCCCTCCCTATCAGAAGAACTGAAATCATTGTGTTGCATTGTATACCATATGGCATATTTTCATCTCCATTAGCATCTATCCCCAAATGGATAAAACTTGACCTCAGACTAGATGTACTCCATTAAAGTAGCAATTCAGAGAGTCCAAAATGTATAATTTTTTTTAAAATATGCAATACTTTCACAGAGGAGTTCATTGACTCTGTCCCACATACCCACAACTCTGGAGGAAACAAATCTGCTAATCCCTAGTCTTGTTTGAGTCTTTTTAAATTTAAACCTATATTCTTACTTCTGATCTCTCTGTCTAAAAGCAAACGATTTGCTTACATATACACTGTGTTGCTCATCGTTTGAATGTATGGATCATGTCCTCCCTTTTCTTCAGCTCTGTAATTCAACAACAACAACTTGCATTTATATAGCACCCTCATGCAGGGCAGTGTCCCTGCGCACTTGACAGTGGAATCCTGAACTCTGGCTAATTTTTGACCTTTCTATGGTTGGCAAGAGCCAAACTTTAGCCGCCGCCCAGGGGGTGTATTGAGGGACTCCTGGAGTTTAACCAGCTACAACAGAATAGTTGCCATTGCGAGCACTGCTGGCTACCTTCCCACTGCTTGGCGAGCTAGGACCACCATCAGAGCTTTTACTTTCAGAGTTAACAGGAGCCAAATGGGAAGAATCCCAGCTTCCAGTTACTGGTATATCCCTGGGTCAGAAACCAGATGAGCAAGACTGCCAGAGAGGATTGACTTGATTCCGACATTCCTTTGCCAAGCATGTTACCTTGGAGCCAGCTCAGTCCCGGGATACCCCTGCTTATTTCCTCCCCGAGTCATTCTCATCCTTTATAATCTGCTGTATTTTAACACACAGCCTACTGTGGTGTGTTTGCAACTTGTTTATCCAGAATGTATGTTAATGTGGCTGTGTTTGATATTGACTTGACACAGCCAGACTGTGCGATCATCGATGTACTCAGAAAGCACAAAGAGCTGTTTGTCTCACTCTGGCAATTGGCAGTTCTGATTGCACAGTGCTGAGTGTCTGGGGTTAGATAGCATCACACTGGCATTCAGAAGTGTTTTTGTAACAAAGCTCTACAGTGGAGTGAGTGATGTTTGGCCAGGAAAGGGTCCCCAATTCCAGGACCTCCCTCATCAGTTGTAAGAGGGGTAAGGGGGAGAAATGCCGAGACTTCCAACAACTTGCAAATAATATAATAATAATCCTTGCATTTGATATAGCACCTTATCACGTCTTTGAGATGTCTCATAGCATTTTACAGAATATACTGTAAGTGAATTGATTGTATTTTTTGTGGCAGTCAATTGTGTAGAGAAGTGTCCCACAAACAGTTATGGATTGAAATGACCGATTTATTATTATTATTATTTTTTGAAGGAATTATTAACCCGGGAAAGCAATCCATCAATTGACTAACAACAAATGAGAATTTACTTCTCTTCATCCCAAAGATTACTTAACCCGTTAATGTTCTCTCCAGCAGAGCGAGGAGGCAGAACTTGGCCTGTTCCATAGCCTCCATCAGCTTTATAAACTTTAGAGGCAGTGGAAAAGGATAGATTTATCAGTTAGATTGGTTTCTAACATCAGTTAAGGCATCTGATTGTGGTTTTAAGTCCCACATCTGGACCTTTGAGTTCGTAGCTGACGTGCTGCGGGAATGCTGTATTGGCACAGGTGGATGTTAATAATCCCATGGCATTATTCAAATAGAGAATAGAGTTTTGTCTGGTGTCCTGGCCAACAAATCTTCAGATAAAATTGGTCACTCGCTTCATGGCTGTTTGTAGGACATTGCTACATGGGCAACCTACAAATACATAGTCACTACACTGCATGGTAAAAATCCAATGAAGTGCTTTGAGACGATGTGATAATGCTCTGTATCAATTTTGTTTTGTCACTATTGTTTTTTATTTTAATTCATATTTCAACTGTGTGTGTGAGAGAGCACATTCATCATTTCTATTCTATACCCATAGAACCTTACAGCACAAAAGAAGGCCATTTAGCCCTTGATATGTGTGTGCTGCCCCTCTGAATATCCATTTAGTTAGTAATAGCTAATATTTTGCCCCAACTACTGTCCGAAGTAAGGCATTCAAATAAAACAGCATAACCGCATGAAACCCAATTTACCACCTGTGACGGATCGTGCCTAAATGCTACCGACAGAAAATAAATCAACGTATTAATTCTCGTGAACAAGTGGATGTGCTTAGAATCATTGAATATGGAAACTACCTTTGTTGTACCTTTTTGTTTATGAACAAAGTAAATTATAATCTTTAATAGGCAAACATACCACTGGATTTTCTTTTATTTGGTGCCTAGTGATGACACTTTTAATTCACCCATTGTCAGTCTAGGAAAGGGGCAATATTCAACCTCATCCCCCTATTTCACCAATTCCCTGAGATGCTGTTTGGCAGACAGACCCTCTGGTTGAATAAAACCTGACAGCTTTTCCATCATGGCCTATGACACCCATTATGATTAACTATGGAATGTTAATCAAGATGTCTCCCACTGGCACCCCATCCCCAGAGGATAGAGTTCAAAATCCTTGTCCTCGCCTTCAAACCCTTCCACGGGCTTGCTCCTTCCTACCTCTGTGACCTGCTAACCCCATATCAAACTGTCCACGCTCTCCGCTCAGCAGGTAGGTCAGTCGAGCCTTCAGCCTCCATCCCCCTTACAGTTCATATTGCGCTTTTCACGTCAGGAGGATGCATTAAAGAGCTTGACAGGAGTAAAGATCCGTAAAGTGGAGTGACTGCATACCTTGTGGGTAAACTTGGCAGCCAATTTGCACGTAGCAATGTCCCACAAATAGCCATGACCAATTTAGTTTGTGTTGTATAGCACCAAAAGTGTAGGGACACATGAGTCTGAAAGCTAGACCAGATGACCATTACTACTAAGACATCACCTAGGACATGTTTTTTGCCTTTCTCTGTAGCACAGAGGGAAGATCCATCAAGGGTTTCTTTCCTTACACAACTGCACATCACCAAGTGAACCACCCAATGTGGACTTAGACAGAAGTATGTGGGGGCGGAGTGGGTGAAATAGATATTATGTAACAAAGATTCATTTCATCTTCACACCTAAACAAAATACATCCAGGAAAGCAACTGTGTAGTCAACACATCTTAAGTCAGATCTTAGCAACAAGAAACACTGACCAGTTCCAGAAGTTGAGTGTGGGCTGGATTTTGATCTTGGTTCTGCTTTTAAACCCCTGCATTGTAAGAACAACAACTTGCATTTACACAGCACCGCTCACTCAGCATCCCAGAGTGCTTGACAGTGACGCCGAGCTGGGGGGGAGGTGGGTGGTGACCGTAGGAATGTTCAAATAGGAAGGTCTTCAGGTGCAACCTGAAGATGGGCCAGGCGGAGGGATAGACGAAGACGGTTCCAGAGTTTTGGGACATAGTGGCTGAAAGCACAGCCACCAATGGTGGAACATAGAGCACGAGGGCCACAAGAGGACAGAGCCAGTCGAGTGGAGGCAGCAGGTTGTGAGTTGAGTGGTAAGCAGGTCAGTAAGCAGGGAGGTGCTAGGGATTTGAAAACGAGTGAGAGGATCTTGAAATCAGTTGTACTTCAACTGCACATCTGCTACGATTTCACTAGAAATTCTTGTCCTTTTGATAAATCACTGAACTTGATGAATGTAGAGCACAGAAAGGTGAAGCCACATGAAAGGATCAAATAGAAACCATCTGAAAAATGACGCCAGTTTTGATTGCTTTTGGCTCGGCAAAGCTTGCAATAAATATTTCTGTATCAAAACAACACAGAATCTCTGCAAAGGTAACCAGTCTCCCGGTATGCATACCCTCTGTCACAAGAGAATAAGGTTAGAATTTATACATTTCAATACCGGTATTTCCAAGATGATCTGCAAGGTCGTGCTCTGTTGATTATGGAATGGAAACATTTCACTCACCTATTGGCTAACACCTTCCTCTACATCAGATTGCTGCCCTGCAGCTGTCGCCTGCTTTAAAGATATGTAGCATTTGACAGAAATGTGTTCTGCCAAACAGAATGTAGGGATATCAAAGCTGCAATAGACATCCAGTATTCAAAAGGTTACTTTTTTTTATTCTCCCCTTTAGATGGAGAATGTTTTAACCCTATATAGTTTAGTGAGAGACTTTAATCCTTCCATTTGATACAGCGCTTTTCATGTCTTCTAGACGTCTCAAAGCGCTTCACAGAATATATTGTAAAATGAATTGACTGTATATTTTGTGGGCGAAACATGGAAGCCAATTGCACACAGCAGAGTCCCACAAACAGTTGTGGATTCTCAAAGCAAGCATTCTCCTTGCTTTGCAACCTCTCAAAGCTGAGTGTTATTTTTCCAGTCCTGCTAACTCCCTGATGTAAATTTAGACAGACCAGGCAGACTGTGTGATTAGCTGTCAGTGTTAGAAGCTGGCTTGAAAGCAACTCTGCCAACTGTTGAAAGGCAATTGTACGTTTAATCGTGAACTGTTCAAGTGTGACGTAGGGCAAGACTGATATTTATTCTGCCTTTCTTCCATTGACAGTTTGTCAGGCATTAAATAGATCATGATGAGGAGGGATGAGCATTGATCCATTTCACAGATTCAAATATGAATAATCATCCAGTTACTCAACCCATGTAGGGAAAGTAGTAAACAATGAGGAGAATAGTAACAGACTGCAAATGGACATAGGCAGACTGGTAAAATGGGCAGACATCGGCCTGAAGGGAGGGCTTTGTATGTGAGGACCAGGATCTTGAACTGGATCCTCTGAAGGATAGGGAGCCAATGGAGTCGGGCGAGAATGGGGGAGATGGGGACACGGAGTTTGGTGCGGGAGAGGACACGGGCTGTAGAGTTCTGGATTATCTGCAGTCTGTGGAGGGAGGAGTTGGGAAGGCCGACAAGCAGATGAAGTTTAATGTGGAGAAATGCGAAGTGATGCATTTTGGGAGGAAGAATGAGGAGAGGCGATATACAACAACAACAAGATTACATTTGTATAGCGCCTTTCACGTCAAGAGGACGTCCCAAGGCACTGGACAGTGTACAACATTTCAGACCCGAGCTGGGGTCAGGGGGGGAGAAGGGAGGGGAGGAGAATGGGGGTGACCAATGGCATGGTCGAAGAGGAGGGTTTTGAGGTGGGATTTGAAGGAGGCTAAGGAGGGGGCGAGGCAGAGTGATTGGGGGATGGAATTCCAGAGGTTGGGGGCAGAGTGGCTGAAGGCTCTCCCCCCAATGGTGGGGCGGGTGGGTCGGGGGACGAGGAGCAGGCCAGAGCCGGCTGAGCGGAGGGAGCGGGCGGGTTGGTAGGGGGTTAGGAGGTCTCAGAGGTAGGGTGGGGCGAGGCCATGGAGGGCTTTGTAGGTGAGGACCAGGATCTTGAACTGGATCCCTCTGAAGGATAGGGAGCCAATGGAGTCGGGCGAGAATGGCGGAGATGGGGACACGGAGTTTGGTGCAGGAGAGGACACGGGCTGTAGAGTTCTGGATTATCTGCAGTCTGTGGAGGGAGGAGTTGGGAAGGCAGGACGTTTGCATAGTCGAGCCTGGAGGTGATGAAGGCATGAACAAGAGTTTCAGCGGCCTGAGGGGTGAGGTCATGGTGGAGTTGGGCGATGTTAAGGAGGTGAGGGAAGGCAGAGCGGGTCATGGCTTGGATGTGGGGAAGAAAAGACAGTTGAGGGTCAAACAAGACACCCAGGTTCCTGACTGGTTTGGTGAGTTGAATGTGCAACCATGGAGGTTGATGCTGCCAGAGCCTGAGATGCAGAGGCACTGGCGCGAGCCAATCAGTATAAACTAAATGGTACAATTTTAAAGGGGGTGAAGGAAGACCTCGAGGTTCATATAAGTAAATCTTTGAAGGTGGCAGGACAGGTAGATAAAGATGTTAAAAAAAAGCACACAGGATACTAGGCTTTACAACTAGGGGCATAGAATACAAAACGCAAGAAGTTCTGATAAACCTTTATAAAACACCGGTTAGGCCTCAGCGAGAGACTGTGTTCAGTTCTGGGCCACACACTTTAGGAAGGTTGTCAAGGTATTGGAGAGGATGCAAAGGAGATTTACCAGGAAGAGGGACTTCAGTTATCAGGAGAGGTTAGAGAAGCTGGGATTATTATCCTTGGAGCAGAGAAAGTTAAGAGGAGACTTAATAGAATTTTTCAAAACGATGAGGGGATTTGATAGGGTGAATAAGGAGAAACTATTTCCATTGACTGGTGGGTCGATAACCCAAGGAAACTGATTTAAAATAGTTATAAGAGACACAGAGGGGAGGTGAGGAGTAATTTTTTCACACAGCGAGTTGTTCAGATATGGAATGCATTACCTGAAAGGGTGGTGGAAGCCGATTCGATAACAACTTTTAAGAGAGAAGTAGATAATTATTTTGGGAGGACAAGTTTGCAGAGCTATGAAGAGAGAGCGGGGAAGTGGAATTGAATTGGAAGCTCTTTTCAAAGAGCCGGCACAGACATGATGGCCCGAATGGCCTCCTTCTGTGCTGTACAATTCTATGATTCTGTGATTCTATATAGGGGGCCGAGCAACTGGTTTACTCTTTGAAATAATAATAATTGATAATAATAATAATTCTTGCATTTGCCTTATCACATCATTGAGACATCTCAAAACACTTCACAGGATTCACTGTAAAGTGTAGAGACTGCATTTTGTGGGTAGAACACAAATAAATAGCAAGAATATCACATCTCACTTTCAGGGAGGAAAATGGGAATCGAGCCAGCCCTCTGTTGTTAAAATAATAGTAAAATTTAGTCATTTGAAGTTAATGCAGCTCTATTTAATAATAATCCTTATATTTGATATAGCGCCCTATCATGTCGTTGAGACACCTCAAAGCACTTCACAGAAGCTATATATTTTGTTGGTGAAATGCGGCAACCAAATGCGCACAGCAGTGTCTCAGAAACAGTCGTTGATTGAGTAAAACATTTTTTAGGGATTATTACCCTAGGTAGCAAAAATAGAAAAACAGATTATTTTCTAGAGGGGGAGAGATTAGATAGTGTTAGTGTTCAGAGGGATTTGGGTGTCCTTGTACACCAGTCTCAAAAAGTTAGTTTGCAGGTGCAGCAAGCAACTAAGAAGGCGAACGGCATGTTAGCGTTCATTGCAAAAGGTTTAGAGTACAAGAGTAGGGAAGTCTTGCTGCAACTGTATAGGGCCTTGGTGAGACTGCACCTAGAGTATTGTGTGCAGTTTTGGTCTCCTTATTTAAAAAAGGACATACTTGCCCGAGAGATTCACTCGGTTAGTTCCTGGGATGAGGGGAATGACTTATGAGGATAGGCTGAATAAACTAGGGCTGTATTCTCTAGAGTACAGAAGAATTAGGGGATACCTTATCGAAACAAGATTCTTAAAGGGCTGATAAAGTAGACACTGAGGGACTGTTTCCCCTGGTAGGAGAATCTATAACCAGGGGTCACAGTCTTAAAATTAAGGGTCAGCCTTTTAGAACAGAGTTGAGGAAACATTTCTTCACTCAGAGGGGTTGGGGATATGGGGATAGGGCAGGTAATTAGAGTTAGCTCAGAAGATCAGCCATGATCTTATCGAATGGCGGGGCAGGCTCGAGGGGCCGAATGGCCTACCCCTGCTCCTAATTCTTATGTTCTTATGTTCTTACCCCTGGAAAAAAATCCGCCAATCAACTAACAAACAGGTTCCAACTTACTGCTATGAAAACAGAGGCGTGTGGAGTAAGGAAACTTGGCCAACTTTTCACCCTGCCGGCAATCGAACCCAGGTCTCCCTCTTGTGAAGCGAGTGCTCTAACCACTGAGCTACAGGACTCCACATAATTTTGCACATTTGCACAACAGGTTATCTAACTCAATTGGATATCATGCTGGGGTGGTGGGGGGAGGGTGGGGTGGGGTGGGGAGCGAGGGTTGAGATTCCGTCACAATAACCACTAGAAACAGGTTGGGGAAGTCTTAGCCTCCCTAACCTCTAATGACAAGCTGCCACTAGTAAGGATTAGGATATATTCCCATTTCAGCTACCCCAGTGTCACAGGGTACAGCATGTTATTGAAGCTCCCTTTATTTTTTAGTGTGTTTCAACCTACAACAACAACAACTAGAGTACCGGAGCGCTTATCAGTAGTGGAGCCAAGCCGGGGAGAGGGAGGAAGTGACCATTAGCACGGTTGAAGAGGAAAGTCTTCAGTTGTGATCTAAAAAAGGAGAAAGAAGGGGCAAGCTGGAGTGATTGAAAGAGAGAGTTCCAGCCCTAGTCTTGGAAGATGGCACCTTGTACTGTTCCGTGAGCACATTATCCATTCCCAGACCTTGTATATACTATATAGAGAATAACAGATCTGGTATATAGGATTAAATTTATATGTTTTTACAAAACAAGACTACATCTGTTTAAAAATAACAAGAGCAATGCACGTCTGTATTAATTGCGTGTAGTATCACCCTCACTGCAGTGTATGTAAATATAGGTCAGGTGCACAACATCGATATGCACAGTGTGCTATTCCTTTCTGAATTAGCTGCAGTGACTTTCCATTCTAGGTGCAGGTAATAAAGAAAAAAAACACCTTCACATTTGTTCCTAAAAATAGCTGCAGGTTTGTGCCTTACAGGCAAACACATTTCAGATGTGTGCAAGTTTCCTGACAACCCTGTTAATCTTTTTAGACGTAATTCACTCATTTGCAGAAATTTTCCGAATGCCTGCCAGTAAGGTACAAAAGAATCAGCAAAGTGAATCCTGCTGCAGTGTGACTTTGACTTGAGGCCAAAGAGCAATGTGCTCCATTCTGTTTACATTTATATGAAATATGTATAGCACCTTTCATATCAGGAGGATAACAATAATCTTTGCATTTCATATAGCGCCTTATTACTTCTTCGAGACACTTCAAAGCACTTCACAGAATATACTTTAAATTAAATTGACTGCATATTTTGTGGGCGAAATGTGGCAGCCAATTGCACACAGCAGTGTCCCATAAGGAGTCATGGATTGAGAGACCAAATTATTTTTATTTATATTGAAGGAATTATTAACCTGGGAAAAGCGATTTGCCAATCGACTGACAACCAGATTCCTACTTACTACGAGGTAAACAGAGGCGTGTGGAGTAAGGAAACTTGCCCAACATTTCACCCTATCCTGCCCAGGAATTGAACCCTGGTCATCTCATGTGCGAGGCAAGTGCTCCAACCATTAAGCTACAGGACTCCACAGGATGTGTCAAAGACCTTCACATAACTGACTGGAAGCCCAACTAGGGACGGTGGAGCTGCGGGATCAGTGGTGGGGGAGGAGGTAGAAACGCCAAGATTGTGTTTGAAGAGCTAGGACTTCAGGTGTTTTTTTTAAGTGAGGGGGGAGGGGGCAAGGTGGAGGGACTTAGGGTGAAGTGCGGGCAAAATGGCTGAAGGATCACTCACAAATGGTGAGGTGGAGCATCGGGGGACATGAAGCGAGCTGCTATTTGTGCATATACGATAATTCAATTTTTTTTAAGAGTGTGTTATCCTCCTAAGAGATTGTTGACCCTCTTCTCTTGTTTTTTTCCCTTTTCCCGTTGCACATTTCCTGAAGCTCCTAGGAACCACAAGAGTTCCAAGCTCAGCAGGGACTTCTTATTCCATTTTATCTTCTTGCCATTAGGAGCTTATCCTCCTGTAGGCACTGCCCCACAATGTACCAGTCAGGCCCCTCGGTGGTTTATGAGACTTATTCACCTTCAGCTGCTGCATTGGGGGTAGCTCAGCACTCCTCCATCATTCTATTTATAGCTTCAGACAGCTCTCCCTAGCAAAGTCCCAATGCAGGTTAAGCTCAGTGGTTAGAGCACTCGCCCAGCAAGCTAGAGGACCTGGGTTCGATTCCCGGGCAGGGTGAAACCTTGGGCAAGTTTCCTTATTCCACACACCTCTGTTCACCTTGCAGTAAGTGATTGGTGTGCAATCGATTAGCGGATCGGTTTGTGGGGTAATAGTCCCTCAAAAAAAAGTCACTCAAATCATTACTGTTTGTGGGATACTGCTATGCACAATTGGTCAGAACAGGTTGGCGACTTGCACACTTAACTCACTGCATCAACCAAACATTGCAACAACAACAACAACAAGATTACATTTGTATAGTGCCTTTCACGTCAGGAGGAAGTCCCAAGGCGCTGGAACACAATGAAGCAATTAAATAATTCTATTAGGCATTCAAGAAAATTCCACTTTGACTACACCATGGGAATTAATGACCCCACAAATGTTAAGGTTAGTCTGTGCCATATACAGTTGTACACACTGTGCTTTGGGTTTGTGGATTATTTGACATGGCGTGTTTATCATCCCTTCCCTTTTAGCAGTGGTTGGGAGCTTGACATGCTGATGTATTGCTGGACAAGCCAGGCCTCTATCACCACTCCTGCACACTTCCTATTGTGGCATCAGGACAGGCCTGCTTCTTGGTCAAGGTCCAACATATGTTGCAGGGCAAGTCAAATGAGATAATGCCAAACTGTGCAGTTTGTGAGGAATAGGGGCTTGATAACCTTGGGCAAATATGTGATGCTCCCACTCACCCAGTCAGCAGCATTGCTCTGTGTAAAGAAAGAGGTGCCTTTTTATAAGACCTTATCTTGTTGAGACATCTCGAAAATTCTCCGCAGTAATTCCTGTAAAGAGGAATGATTATTTCTGTCAGCAAGCTCAGCAGTCATTTACAGCACAGCAAATTCCCACAGGAGAAGCAAATGACCTGTTAAACTGGAGGATTGTTTGTGTAACACTTAAAGGGGCCATGGTCTTATTCCACACCATCTTGGCCAGGACACTGGGAGGAACTCTCTTCTCTTTGCAATTTCCGTGCAACTTTGCCTGCCATGAAAGTTGTATCTCAGAACAGATTGCTGTTGAGAAAACATCAGCGTGCCTTGGTACAGTTTGAGAGTCAGGAGTCAGGAGATCACCCCTCCCTCCCCACCTTCAAATCCCACCTAAAGACCTTCCTTTTTGATTATGCTTACGGTCACCTCCCAACTCCCTCTCCGCTTGGCTCATCAGACACCACCACTGTCAAGCACCGGGATGGTACCCATGTGAGGGGCGCTATATAAATGCGAGTTGCTGTTGTTGTTAGAATTTTTCCATATTATTTACAACAATAATAATCCTTGCATTTGATATAGCGCCTTATCACGTCTTCGAGACGTCTTAAAGCTCTTCACAGAATATACTGTAAAGTGAATTGACTGTATTTTTTGTGAATGAAACGCAGCAGCCAATTGTGGGAGCGTCCCACAAACAGTCGTGGATTGAGTCATCAAATTATTATTATTTTTTATTTGTAGATATTCAATGAAATCCAAATCTTGTGTAAAAAAATGATGCTTGGTTATTCTGACTCAAATCCATGACAGTGAAATTGCGTGCTCTTAAATGGAAATACAGTGGAAAAGAAACAAGTCAAAGCAGATAATCTAGCTGGAGGCTCTGGGAAGATGTCAGCTTGGCTCAGCTGGTAGTACTCTCGCCGCTGAGTTAGAAGATTTTGGAGTCAAGCTCCATGTCGCTACTTATAACCTCATATGCTGACCCTCCAATGCAGTGCTGTGGGTGTGTTTCATTGTCAGAGGTTCGGATGAGACATAAAACCGAGGCCCCATCTGCCTGTTCAGGTGGAAGCTAAGGATCTCATGGCACTATTTGATAACAGAAGGAAGTTTTGTCCGGTGTCCTGATTAACAATTCCCCAAATAAAATTGGTCACTCACTCTTTGGCTCTTTCAGGGACAATGATGTGTGCAAATTGGCTCCTGTGCTTGCCTACAAATACAGAAACTCTACAGTAAGTCCTGCGAAGCACTTTGAGACATTTTAACAAAGTGAATATGGTGTTATATCAAATGCATAAATTATTATTCTATTGAATATCTAAACCACTAAATTAGATTTGGATCTTCATTTCAAGAAGAGATTATTGTGTCACTGCCCAAAATATGGTACTTGCTGTCAGCTTTGGTGCATTCGCAGTGGATTAATCACCAAGTCACAGTCTGTGGTGAAGGGCGCTATACAAATGCAAGTTGTTGTCGTTAACCACCTGTGCATAGTTTAGCCACTGATGTCAGTTTGACTCAGATGATAGCACTTTGAGGCTTGGGATCAGAACTTGTGGATTCAGGAGAGCCTAAATCTAATTAAAATCCCATAAGACTATTTATATAGATAAGGGAGTTTCTCCCTGCAATCTGACAGAATACCAGACATAACAACAACAACAACAACTTGCGTCCCAAAGCGCTAGACAGTCAGAGATTTGGACCCGAGCAAGGGGTGGAGGGCAGCGAGATAGGGGTAGGAGGTTGGTTGAAAGCGCAGTCGAACAGGAGGGTCTTGAGACAGGCCTTGAAGGAGGAAAGGGAGGGAGCGAGTGAAGAGACTGTGGGATGGAGTTCCCAAAGGGTGCGGGCAGAGAGGCTGAAGGTGCGACCACCAATGGTGGGGCGGGCCAGGCAGGCAAAATGGAGCAGGCCAGAGCCTGTTGAGTGAAGGGAGTGAACAGGTTGATAAGGGGTTAGCAGGTCACAGAGTTAGGGAGAAGCAAGGCCATGAGGGGCTTTGAAGGCGAGAACAAGGATTTTGAACTTTATCGGTTGGGGGATGGGAACCAGTGGATGGGGATACAGAAAGAGAAAACATGTGCGAGATGGAGAGCAACAGAAAGAGAGAGAAAATGAGAGAGACAGAGAGAAAGACAGAGAATGAAGGAAACAGACAGCGAAACAAGACAGAGAGAGAAAAGGGGTTGGTGGGGTAGAAGAGAGAATGATACAGAAAGTGAGAATGAGAGTGAGAGTCAGAGATATTGCAGATGACAAAAAGAAGAGAGAGCATGTGCAGATAGAGAACAATGGAAAGAGAGAGAAAACGAGAGAGACAGAGGGATAGTGAAAAGACATAGAATGAAAGAGACATACAAAGTGTTAGAAGATGACAGAGAGAGGAAGAGAAGAGAGAGAAGTAAAAGCGAGGGAGGGAGAGAAAGAACAGAGAAGAAGGAAATAATCTTTTAGCTGGGACTTTATCAGTGCATAGGAAGGAAAGGATTCTATGAATGTCTGTCACGACATAACAGGAGAATGTGCTGTTGAGCTGTTGGGAACGCTCATCTGGGATATGACTAATTTGTTGCTCTGCTCCCCCCCCCCGCCCCACCACAAAAAAATGATTTAACGTTTTCTGCTTTTGTTCATCGATCACGTGTGAGAGAGGCCAGGATTTCTTGATATGTAGAAAGTTGTGTAGAGTGCTGACAATGTCCACCTTAAAAAGATGCCAACCAGGCCATGACTGGGGCTAAGCGATGTAGTTATTAATTGCGTGCTGTCTCAGTACTCAATCCATCTGTTTCAAAGCTGCAACGTGCGACCATTACACTGTCTCATGCTCACTTTAAACCCCACTCACTCAGTCTTTTTGTCATATAAAAATCTAGTTAACAAGGCGACTCGGGATTCACCAACTTCACATGGAGTCCTGCCAGCACTGACGCCTCTTCCAGTTGCATTAAGATCCTCTGTTTGAGCAGCTCACTGTTGGTCCAAAATCCATTTTAATTTTCAAAAGGCAGCATTCGAATGACTGTCATACATTCAACTGCTCTGTGCAATTGACCTACTTGGCAGATTCTTGCAATCTCTCCTTCCAAGGCTTCGAGCAGTTTGATGCAAAATGATCCATTTTTCTGTCGGCTGTGAGTTAATTTTGAAGTTGGTGCAAAGAGATTTTTTCATCAGTCTTCAAAAAAATTATTTGTGTAGAGGAACACAAATTATTTGGTGACAACAGATGAAAAAAAACACTCTTCACCACCAACTTCTAAAACGATGACTTTAGTTACTCTTAAAGAAGTTAAAGAGGGTTACGGGAGACGTGGTTAGGAGGCTGATGTAGAGTATAAACACAGGTGTGAAATAGTTGGGCTGTTTCCATGCTGTAATGTGTTAAGTACAGCAAAGTCCTGTAGCTCAGTGCTTAGAGCATTCACCTCACAAGCAAGATACCTGGGTTCAATTATCCGCAGGGAATCCTTACTCCACACGCCTCTGTTTACCTAACAGTAAGTCGGAACCCGGCGGATCACTTTTCTGGGGTTAATAATTCCTTCAAAAAAAATTGATCACTTAATTTACAGCTGTTTGTGGGACACTGCTGTGCACAATAGGCTGCTGTGTTTCGCCCATAAAACATAAAAATATATACAATCAATTCAATTTACAGTATATCATATGAAGCGCTTTGAGACGTCTTGAAGACGTGATAAGGCGCTGTATCAAGTGCAAGGATTATTATTGTAAGTAACTTTGCCTTTCCTGTATATAAAAAAACAATAGTACTGAGTCATTTAGTAGCTGGGCACAGAGCTGGAGCATTCAATTCCAAAAGTCAGTTTCCGCCATGAAGATTTGTTTGTAGCATAAAACACTAACTGAACATTTAATTTTCGTCATTACAAATGCAACACATTTGGATAATGTTTGTTGAAAGTTTAGGCATTGCTGTATGTTGCATTGACCACACTCACAAGTGGTTTAGAGCACTCACCTCGCAAGTGAGAGGACTCAGGTTCAATTCACGGTCAGGACGAAACCTTAGGCAAATTTAATACTCCACATGCCTCTGCTTACCTAGCAGGAATTAGGAACCGGGTTGTTAATTGATTGGTGGATCGCTTCGTGGGGATAATAATAATAATCCTTGCCTTTGATATAGCTCTTTTCAGGTCTTCTAGACGCCTCAAAGCGCTTCACAGAATATACTGTAAAGTGAATTAACTGTATATTTGTGGGAGAAAGCGGCAGCCAATTGCACACAGCAGTGTCCCACAAACAGTCGTGGATTGAGTGACCAATTTATTATTGCTTTTTTTCTTGTGGAGGAAGGAAGCTTGCCCAAGGTTTCACCCTGCCGGGAATAGAACCCAGGTCTCGCTTGCAAGGCAAATGTTCTAACCACTGAGCTACAGGACACCAAATAATAATCCTTTCAAAAAACATTTGGTCACTCAGTCCACGGCAGTTTGTGGGGCACTGTTCTGTGCAATTGGCTGCCACATTTCGCACACAAAATACACAGTCGATTCACTTTACAGTATATCCTGTAAAGCGCTTTGAGACATTTAAACAATATAATGAGGCGCGATATCAAACACAAGGATTATTATTTTTTATTAAAAATATTGAAGAGATTCCTCCAATGACTCAGATGCTCAGAGTAGTACTAAACCAGATGAGGTAGCCCTAAATCTAAATCCCGGGTGTGTGCTGAGTAAGCTCATCTCAAATAGGTTGTTGGTGGTGGTGGGGTAAATTCTATACAAAATTGACCTCAGTGTTCTCGGGTTGGCAGGGAGATAACCAGCCAGTGATTCCTCATGAAAAGCACCCACCTGCTGAGCGCAGGCTTGCACTAAGTTGTGACTTCCTCTGCAGTTGAAATCCACTGTCTGGGATCAGAGCAGAGCTGGTTTCTGTTCTCATCTTCCGTGGACACACGTTGCTTTTTTCGGCACAGTGGATAATCATAAGCAGGAACCCAGGTTGTCTATTTTCCCCTCCTTTAGCCCAGGTCATAGCAGATCTGTCACAACCAAGATCAAGTAAACTGCTGATTTTGATTAAAATTCTCAGTGTTGGACCAATCTTTCAATAGGGGGCACGTCCTGATCAGTGCAAGTCCTGTAGCTCAGTAGTTAGAGCTCTCGCCTTGCAAACGAGAGGACTTGGATTTGGTTCCCGGCAGGGCAAAACGTTGGGCAAGTTTCCTTACTCCAGAAGCCTCTGTGAGACATCTCGAAGATGTGATAAGGCACAATGTCAAATGCAAGGATTATTATTGTTATATTATTAAATTAGTGTCACACTGCTTGGTTCATTGACTCACTGAGCTTCCAATCTCTTACAAAATATAGCTTCTGGAGTAAAAGTTTTACAACAGATCAGAGGTAAGTACACAGAATAATAACTCATAAATGCGATGTAAAGATTTCATAACCCTGAATTTGAAAGAACAGAATAATCGCTCCAAAAAATAATAATAATTTGGTCACTCAATCCATGACTGTTTGTGGGACACTGTTGTGTGCAATTGGCTGCTGAGTTTCGCCCACAAAAAAATGTCAATTCACTTTACAATATATCATGTGAAGCGTTTTGAGACGTCTCGAAGACATGATAAGGCGTCATATCAAATGGAAGAATTATTATGATTATTATTATCAATAGAAGAAAAGATAACTGGGAGAAATTTTGCGATCTGTGATGTGTTGTGATCTGAAGTGTGGAACCTGTGTTCGGTTGGATGGACCTTTTAATCTCCTATAGGATGCACCAGTTACTTTCACTCATTGCTTTGGCTGTTGATTGAAGTGGAATAATCAAGAAGTTTACTTGACTGGGAATGTTATCTTCCTGTGCATAGTTTGTATTTCCTACCAGAGTCAGATGGGATTGAATGATTAATAATACACTGATGCCCTACAGTTCAAAGACTGCCTTGCATTGCAGCAATCATTGAAACCGGATCCCATTCTCACCCATCCTTAGGCTGTTGTCATTATGATTTGAAAGAGGACAGGGGTTATCTATGAGGGACTTTGCATTTAGCTTTTAAAACTCGACTGCAAGTACACTTCACAATAACAGAGACACCTGACAGACCAGCTCATAGCCAGCGAGTTCAGAGTTTATTCCTTCCCTTTCCGCCAATCGCTCTGGCAATAGGAATGCAGCCGCCCCATATGCCATGCAAAATCCCAATACAAATGAGAAAGATCCCTTGTGAATAATAATAATAATCCTTGTATTTGATAAAGTGTCATTGAGCTGTCTCAGAGGACTTCACTGGATTTACTGTGAAATGCAGTGACTGTCCCGACCCAACTGTCCAGCTCCTTGGGACATCCTCCCGACGTGAAAGGTGCTCTATAAATGAAATCTTGTTGTTGTTGTGTTGTTTACTTATAATAATCCTTGCATGTTCCAGCGCCTTGGACGTCCCCGATGTGAAAGGCACTATACAAGTGTAATTAGTTGTTGTTGTTGTTGATACAGCGTCTTATCACGTCTTTGATGGGTCTCAAAGCACTTCAAAGAATATACTACAACAAGAAGATTACATTTGTACAGTGCCTTTCACGTCGAGAGACATCTCAAGGCGCTGGACAGAGTACAGCATTTCAGACCCGAGCTGGGGTCGGGGTGTGGGGGAAGGGAGGGGAGGGAAAGGGGGGTGACCAATGGCATGGTGAAAGAGAGGGTCTTGATGCAGGACTTAAAGGAGGATAAGGAGGGGGCGAGGCGGAGTGACTGGGGGATGGAATTCCAGAGGTTGGGGCAGAGTGGCTGAAGGCTCTCCCACCAATGGTGGGGCGGGTGGGTTGGGGGACATGAGCAGACCAGAACCGGCTGAGTGGAGGGAATGGGCGGGTTGGTAGGGGGTTAGGAGGTCGAAGAGGTAGGGTGGGGCAAGGCTATGAAAGGGCTTTGTATGTGAGGACTGAATCCTCTGAAAGATAGGGAGCCAATGGAGTCGGGCAAGAGTGGGGGAGATGGGGGTCACGGAGTTTGGTGCGGGAGAGGACCCGGGCTGCATTTAAGTAAGGAAACAGCCAACATTTCGCCCTGCCCGGGAACTGAACCCAGGTCTCCAGCTTGCGAGACGAATGCTCTAACCACTATGCAACAAGACTCCACAGTACTGGCACTAATTCCCCCCAGAACTGAACTGGAGTATCAACTTACACTGTTAGTGGGCATTGAACCTACAACCCAGAGGTGAGAATGCCACCAGCTGGAGCCTGACATACAATAACAACAACAAAATTACATTTGTAAAGCATCTTTCATGTCGGGAGGACGTCCCAAGGCACTGAACAGTCAGGGATCAGGACCCGAGCGTGGGGGGGGGGCTGGGTTGGGATGAGGAAGGGTAGAAGGCACAGTTAAAAAGGAGAAAGTTAAGTCGTGCCTTGAAGGAGACAAGAGAGGGAGCAAGGCAAAGGTATTGTGAGATGGAGTTCCAAAGGGTGGGGACAGAGATGCTGAAAGCCTGGCTACCGATGATAGGGTGGGTTGAGCGGGAGTCCTGGAGCAGGCTAGAGCCTGCTGAGCGGAGGGAGCGGAGGGTCAGCAGGTCAGAGATGTAGAAGGGGGCAAGGCCATGGAGGGCCTTGAAAGTGAGGATGAGAATTTTGAATTCTATCCTCTGAAGGATGGGGAGCAAGTGGAGCCGGGCGAGGATGGGGGTGATGGGGTCATGGAGCCTGGTGCGGGAGAGGACATGAGTTGCAGATTAGTGGATGATTTGCAGCTTGTGGAGGGAAAGGTTGGGGAGGCCGACAAGGAGGGAGTTTCTGTAGTCGAGCCTTGAGGTGACGAATGCGAATATGAGGGTTTTGGTGGCCTGAGGGGTGAGATAGTGGCAGAATCGGGCAATGTTGCAGAGGTGGGGAAGGTAGAGCGGGTCCTGGCAGGGATATGGGGGAGAAAGGACAGTCAAGGGTCGAACAAGACACCTAGGTTCCTGACTGGCTTGGTGAGGTGGAGTTTGCAACCGTGGATGCTGATGCTGCCAGTGCCTGAGGTGCAGAGGCACTGGCACGAACCAATCAGGAGGGCCTCAGTTTTGCTGACATTCAGCTGTACAAAGTTGGCTCTCGTGCAGGACTTAATGTCAGACAGACAGTCTGTCAGGACATCAGTTGCCTAGAATCGAGAGTGGAGGCAGAGAGATAGAGTAGGCTGTCATCCCCATACATGTTGAAGTTGACCCCATGTCTGCGGATGATGTCACCAAGGGGGAACATGTAAAGTTTAAAGAGGAGGGGACCAAGGACATAGCCCTGAGGAACACTCACAAGACTGTGTGGGGGCTGGAAGAGAGACTGTTGATGGAGACAAATTGGAGGTGGTGTGTGAGATAAGACCTGAACCATTCAGATCTTATTTCTCCCAGAACCTTGAAGGTTGAGGTGAAAGAAAAGGCGGTGGAGGTGGATGGAGTGGTTCACGGTATTGAAGGCAGCAGAGAGGTCGAGGAGGATGAGGAGGCAGAGGTACATAGTGGAATGCTTGACAAGAGAGCAATACAGATACAGAGATGGGCGATGGTGAATTAGAAGCAGAGATTGCCGGCTGAGTGGATCTGTAATGGGCAGTGGTTTGAGCCAAAACTACACCCAACATTTGAGATGATAAAATCCAAGCATCAGTAAAGGTTCAAGAGAGAGCAATGATTAACTACAGTATTCCATTGATAAAATTGAAAGTAATGACTGAGCACCTCGTAGAGTAAACTTACCCTCCAAAACCCTCATATAAAACAATGTTTCTTTTTAATGAGATGCATATTTCACCGTCTGATACTTAATCCTATTAGCAAATGTTCCTGGCAGTAACTCTTCGGAAATAGGATATTGAGTTACTATGCAGCTAGAATCCTATCAAGAGAGGGGCATTTACTTGTTCTCAATTGGCTTGGAGACATTGTGTTATGATCTCTAGTCAGGAATGTTGATAACACGAGCTTGCGTAAACCTTTCCCCAATTCTTTTTGTGAACCTGACATGCTTTGCATTCTCCCAGTACTCTGTTGTCACCAGTGCGATTTTCTGGTGCTTCTATAAGTAATGATCTCAGTAACAGCGAGTTACTTGAAAGCAGTCATCAAATGAATGTAGAGCAGATCTATTTACAAGAGCATGTTTTCCTCAAAAATAGTTCAGCAAACTTTTATTTGTGTAGTTGTTTATAAACACCAGCACACACAGCCTATGGTGCCAAATTCCATCGGACTGCACATCATAGGATAGTAGAAATAATAATAATAATCCTTGCATTTTGACCTAACTCTTATCACGTCTTTGAGACATCTCAAAGCGCTTCACAGAATATACTGTAAAGTGAATTTTGGGGCAAAACACCACACCAATTACACAGAGCAGGTCTCACAAACAGTGGTAGAATGATGACCAAATTATTATTTTTTGAAGGAATTATTACCTCCAGAAAAGCGATCCGCCATTCGACTAACAACTGTGTTTCTACTTGCTGCTAGGTAAACAGAGACGTGTGGAGTAAGGAAACTTGCCCAACGTTTCGCCCGTTGGAATCTAATCAAGGTCTCTCACTTGCGAGGTGAGTGCTCTAAGCACTGAGCTAAATGTAGAAATGTAGATATCAAAGACCAATACAGTCCACCTCACCTATGCATGACCAACATTCGGCTTAGCTCTCGACTGGTTTCCACAAAGAAACAAAAGAAGTTTGTCAACTTGTTTCAGACTTTTGACCTTTTCAAAACAGACAACTTCAGTAGAAACCCATCTGGAGTATTGTGTTCAGTTTTGGCACCGCACCTCAGAAAGAAATATTGGCCCTGAGGGTGCAACGCAGATTCACCAGAATGATACCAGGCATTAAGGGTTAAATTATGAGGTCAGTTTGCATGAACTTGCTCTCTATTCCCGTGAGTCTGATTGAGGTGTTTAAAATGATAAAAGTGTTCGATTGGGTAGATACAGAGGAACTATTTCCTCTGGTAGGGAATGCAGGACAAGGGGAATAATCTTAAAATTAGAGCTAGGCCATTTAGAATGAAATCAGGAGGCAGTTTTTCACCCAAAGGGTAATGGAAATCTGTCTCTCCTCCGAAAGGTTGTGGATGTTGGATCCATTCACATCTTCAAGACTGAGGTGGATAAATATTTGTTAGTCAGGTATAAATGGATATGGGCAAGAAGGATATTGACTTGAGGTACAGATCAGCCCATGAACATAGAATGAGGAACAGGCTCAAGGACTGAATGGCCTCCTCCTGTTCCTATGTTACTCGACCCTAACTCCACGTTTTGTGGATTTCTCCCCCAACCATCGACATAGCATTAAAATGTATAAACTATGAACCATAGTGTACAATTTGACAACTAATTCTAAAAAAGTTTCACGCAAATTTCCCGTTGCTGCCACCATTGGTGACGCACTTTCAGCCATGATGCCCCAAAACTCTGGAACACTCGTCGAAACCTTCCTCTTCGATCATGTCTATGGTCAACCTCCCCCTCCCCCTGGTGTTGTGTTCCTTCACTGTTCAACTCTCTGGAGCGCTGACCTGCATGAGGGGTGCTATATAAATGCAAGTGTTGTTGTCATCGTCCGTAGCAACAAACTGTTTTTAAATGTGTGAGAATCAGTGTGCAAGAGCCATAGAGTATGGAGTAGGAAAGACTCACAGAAAAAGACAACCAGAGAGAAGAGAGAGAGAGGCAGAGTGACAGAATCAAAGACAGAGTGAGAGACACAGGGAGAACAAACTCACAAAGAGGTGAGACAGAGAGAGACAGGAAGTGAGGGACAGAAAGAGACAGGGAGACAAACAGGAGGCAGTAATTTATCTTGTGGACAGCCAGGTGTCTGACATGTGTGGAAACCCATCACTATGCTTAAGAATATCCAAACTAGACTATAACATCCACATATGCGTGCCCCCTGTGTCTGCAATGGAATGCACACACTCTCCCTAGAGGGACACTTCATGCTTACTTAATTCTTAGCAAGAGCCAAGTTTGTGGTAGTGTTGGAGTTGGACCAGCTAAAACCATTAATTGGGACGTCCTCCCGACGTGAAAGGCGCTCTATAAATGGAATCTTGTTGTTGTTGTTGTTGAAAGTTTTTCTGGCAAACTTCCTGCTGCTTGACCACCTACCCTTTAAGCTTTGGCTTGCAGGGTTATCAGGAGTTGAGTGGGATGACTCACTGCCTCCTGCGGCTGGTCTGCCCTTCTAGGTGCTGCTTGATGAGCCAGACTAGGCTGTGCCGTCATCAGCAGTGCCCTGGAATACTGCAGACCCATCTGGCTCAGGAACTGGACTACCGAGACCATCACGTACATGGAACTATGGAACTCTGTCTGTTTGGATACTCTCAAGCATTGTGCTGATTTATAATAATAATAATCCTTGCATTTGATATAGCGTCTTATCGCATCTTCGAGAGTATATCGCTTCACAGAATATACTGTAAAGTGAATTGACAACATAAGCAACAGCTAACAGCAACAAATTGCATCTGTAAAGCGCCTTTCATGTTGGGAGGACGTCTCAAGGCTCTGACATTTAGGATTTCCATCCAAGCTGGGGTGAGATAGCCCAATCTGGTGACATTCGGAGCCGGGGCCGTACACAGCCTCGACCCCACCACCCCCTATGCTAGTTTCTCGGGAGGGCAGCGCACCGCAGACTCTCGTCTCCTCTCTATCTCCCCCTACCCCTTTCCCTCTGTTATGCTCTCTCTCTCCACACCCTTTCCATCTCTACCGCTCTCTCCTTCTCCTGTTTCCTCCCCTTCCCCCCCCCCCCCCCCCTCATGCTCTCTCCTCCCCTCTCTCTTGCCCCACTCTCCCTTTTCCCTCTCATGCTTTCACTCTTCACCCCCCCTCTCTCTCTCTCTCTCCACACCCTCCCTCTCTCGCTCCTCCCCTCTGTCTCTCCTCCCACCCCATTCCCACTCCCATGCTAGCTCTCCTCCTCTCTCTCTCTCTCTCTCTCCTCCCACCCCTCTCTTTGCTCTCTGTCTCTCCTCCCACCCCATTCCCACTCCCATGCTAGCTCTCCTCCTCTCTCTCTCTCTCTCTCCTCCCACCCCTCTCTTTGCTCTCTGTCTCTCCTCCCACCTTCCCCTTGCCCATGTTCTGTCTCTCTCACTCTGTGTGACATTAGCTGGAGGGTGTGTGTGTTGTGAGAGAGTGATGGAGCTGGGGGCTGTGAGGGGCAGTCTGTGGGAGAGCTGAGATCAGAGCCAGAGAGTAGCGCAGCTCTGTCTCACAGACACACACACAGCACAAAGCGCAGTAAACCCATTGCGCTCAGAAGCACATCAGCGCATCACCACTCACTCACTCTCTCACTCTCTCACTCACTCACAACGCTATCTGCATAGGAAAGTGCGGATGGACCAGGACAATGATGGGGTAAGGGCACGGGCTGGTGCACAGCAATCATACTATCATTCTTTTCTTTGTTTCTCCTTCTGTTCTTCTCCCATCCGATCAGCAACAGCAAGTGACTGACTGCTGAGTGGTTGGTGGAACTGCTGCTGTCTCTTTGTGTGTTTTGCCACTGAGTGTCACTCCTCTCTAACATCTGGTTCTCACCACCAGGGCTGTACAGACAGACAGAGACAGAGAGAGACAGACAGAGAGAGAGAGAGAGATTGAGATTGTTTGTGTCTTGAGTGAAAGAGGACATTGTAAGATGGAATGGATCCAGGTGATGATCTGTGGAATTTCGATTTAAAGCCCATCGCAGTCTATGTGGGCACTTTTGTCAGTCTCTTTGGGTTCAGTTTCTATGCACTTTCTCTCACTGTTTTAACTATCTACAGCCTGCTTTAACCAGCTGTAGTCTGGGCTTGAAAGACATATATGATCTATATATTCAGTGTAATGATCGAAACTGTACACAGGGATCTCATGTTCCTCAGTGATGTTCTCTAGTCTCTGTATTGAAAACAAAGCGTCTCTCATGGCTCAGTGATATTCTGTGGTGTCTTATGTAGGAACCTAGAGTCTCACATTACTCGGTATTGATCTGTACTCTACCTGTAGCTCAGTGGTTAGAGCACTCGCCTCGCAACCGAAAGGACCTGGATTCAATTCCCGACAGGGCAACGTTGGGCAAGTTCCCTTATGCCACCCTTTATTTACCCACCAGTAAATAGAACCAGTTGCTAGTCGATTGGCAGATTGCTTTTCTGGGGGTAATAAATCCTTCAAAAAAAGTTTGGTCACTCAATCCATGACTGTTTGTGGGACACTGCTGTGTGCAATTGGCTTCCGCGTTTCACCCACAAAATATACAGTCAATTCACTTTACAGTGTATTCTGTGAAGCGCTTTGAGACGTCTCGAAGACATGATAAGGCGCTATATCAAATGCAAGGATTATTATTATGTCTTTATGTAGTAAACTAGGAGTCTCACATTGCACAATATCGATCTGTACTCTACAGTTTATCGCTGTCTAGTATCAATATGCTCACACTGCTCAGAAATAAACTTTGGTCTAAACGCTGAATACGAAGGGCTCTGAAGGTGTTGTACTACTTCCAGTGACTATTTGTGGGCATTTGACAAGTTCTGAAGCGCATTCAATGAAATTCAGGGGTAGGCTTTGTTTGGGATAATACATCTCTGAGTCACTGGTTGAATTAATTCAAGTTGAAAATCTTTAGAAACTGCACTTGGTGGAATTGCCACATATTGATTCAGTGCACAGTTTCATTTAATTTTATTCAGTCGAGCCACACTATTGGGATCAGGGTCACAAAGGTTCCTTGCTTGAGTGTTGAACGATATAACATTTGGCCCATGTATGATTGATGTTCAACTTATTTGCATACCACGTTGCAAGTTTCTAATGTGGTTTTGATTCTTTTTTTTAATACAGACCATTTTTTTTGTGTTGCAAAACCTTTCATTCAAAACATCTGCTCTGCACCCTCTCAGATTTAGTCTGCTTTGCCTTTTATTTCAGTGTGTGGCTGCGATCCATCGCTTAGAGAAATTATTACTGCTTAATTGTAGTTTCAGCAATTTTCCTTGGACTGAAAAATAAGGAACAGTGCCCAGTAATATTGATGCTTTGTCACATTGCACCAGTTAAAACTAGATTCTTACCATTTGGGGAAGACAAAGATACCTCCAATTCCTTCCGTGTTATTCTATACCAGGGAGGTCCAACTTTTTGGCTGCCAAGGGCCGGATGCCCTATTTGAGAAAGTTCAACTGGCTCCATAAGCAATATTTTTGTGTTTCCCCTTCCAGAAACACATTTACACATTTTCATGTCGGTAGGACGGCTTAAAGCGCTCAACACTGCTGGCTGTTTCCCTACTGAAACAGTCATTGGGTTAGTAGTGATTCTGCAATTGGCTGCTGCATTTCGCCCACAAAATATACAATCAATTCACTTTGAGACGTCTTGAAGATGTGATAAGGCCTAGATCAAATGCAAGGATTATTATTATTATTACTGCACGTGTTGATAATGTTGAAAATAATAATGGGGTCACTCCATCCAGCACTGTTTGTGGGACACTGCTGTGCACAATTGACTGCTGCTTTTCACCCACAATATTTACAGTTAATTCACTTTCACTTTACAGTATATTCTGTGAAGTGCTTTGAGACGTCTCAAAGACGTGATTAGGCGCTTTATTAAATACAAGGATTATTATTTATTCATCAATAATTTGGAAGTAGGTGAATACTTTGGTTGATCATTATAATAATTCTTGTAACCATTGCACTTGTAGATAGGACTTTAAGGGATAAGTTAGGAAGAGAGAAAATCAGAGGATGGTAAATTTGTCAATGGATTGCTTTTACATCAGTTTCTACACGTCAGGACTATGGCCACATTTCATATACTTTATGTTTTTTGTTCAAGTCGTTTATGCAACAGATATCAGTAGACCAAGGGTTACGGAAAAATTTAAACAAATGAATGTTTACGTAACCTAGAAGTGGCCTAGACAGGATATACCTCAGGATCCTCAAGGAAATTTGAGGGGAAATCGGTGACTCCCTGGTTAATAATTTTAGGAGCTCAATAAACATTGCAGTCGTACCTGAGAAATGGGGTGGGTGGGTGGGGTGGGACAGCAGATAGTACCCTGGTACTGAAGGAATGGAATGAGATTATAGGCGTGGATAACATTATCAATCTCCCATCTTAAGTGTGTTGTCTGACTGAGATGATAGCAATCTTGCCTCTTAAGGGACAAGTCAGAAACTTGTGGGTTCAATCCCCCACATCAGAAATTTGAATTCACAGTCTTGCGCGATGCTCCAGTGCAGTGCTGGGAATAATAATAATCCTTGGATTTGATATAGCGCATTATCATGTCTTTGAGACGTCTCAAAGTGCTTCACAGAATATACTGTAAAGTGAATTGACTGTACATTTTGTGGGCATCAGCCAATTGTGCACAGCACTGTCCCACAAACAACGGTGGATTGAGTGATCAAATCCTTTTTCTATTTGTTTTTATTGAAGGGATTATTATTCCCGTGAAAGCGATTCGCCAATTGACTAACAACCAGGTTCCTACTTACTGCTACGTGAACAGAGGGGAGTGGAGTAAGGAAACTTGCCCAACATTTTGCCCTGCCCGGGAATCGAACCTCTTGCTTGCAAGGCGAGTACTAAGCTACTCTAAGCTACAATATTCCACTGATGAAATTAAACTAAGGTCCCTTGTGAAACCCTTTGAGATGTACTCCCAATGTGAAAGGCATTATACCAATTGCAAGGATTATTATTCTATATTCCCCTTCATAATAATAATTTATTCTATATTCCCTTCATAATAATAATAATAATCATCCTTGTATTTGATATAGAGCCTTATCACATCTTTGAGATGTTTCAAAACGCTTCACACAATATGCTGTAAAGTGAATTGACTGTATATTTTTGTTGGCAGCCAGTTGCACACAGCAGTGTCCCACTAATAGTCGTGGATTGAGTGTCAACAATATTATTATTATTATTTTGAAGGGATTATTACCCCCGGAAAGCAATCCACCATTTGACTAACAACCAGCTTTCCATTTACTGCTAGATAAACAGAGGTGTTTCCAACGTTTCGCCCTGCCCGGGAATTGAATCCAAGTCCTCTCGTTTGTGAGGCAAGTGCTCTAACCATTAAGCTGCAGGACTCTACAAAGTCATTATCCTACATGACTTCATGCCTTAGAGCACAAGGTTGGTTGCTGAGCAAGGGAGGATGAAGAGTGCTGCTCACTCACTAGGTCTCACACTCGTTTTCAAATCCCTTCGCTCTCTGGCACCTCCGTACCACTCCAACCTCCTCACTCCCCAATCCACCACCAGTCGCCTTCGCTCGACTGGCACCGGCCTCCTGCTCGTCCTTCGCACTCTCCGACCCACCATCAGAGGTCGCGCTTTCAGCTACTATGCCTAGAAACTCTGGAACACTCCCTCATTCCTGCTGCCTTGCCCCCTCCCCTTTTTCACGACTGTGCTTATGGCAACCTATCCACCCTGGCTCGGAGTCAGGACGCCACTGTTAAGCACTCTGAGATGCTACCCTGAGTGGAGGGCGCTATATAAGTGTGAGTTGTTGTTGTTGTAGGCCATTGAGAGAGCTGTATCCCTCGATATATGTCCAGAGACGGCAGGGAGGTAATTCAGCATATTTGCAAGGCTGATGAAACCTCTTTAAAAGCAGCCAACATTTAGAATTGCGCATCTCTTCTAGCTCTGATTGTGCTGCAGTCCGTAATGAGCAACTTCTTTAAACAAGCCAAACACACACTTGTATTCAGCTCTTTCTGCTTTAATGTGTGTCCTGACAAAAAAAAGTCGCCAAATGCAATGTTTTTTTCGAAACAAAATCAGTTTTACTTTCATTCTCAGAATGGAAATAGCCTTAAAACAGGTTGTGAAATTCAGAACTGGTTATGCCTCTTTGTCATGCCTGTGCTTAGAAAGAGGAGGTTTTCCCTACACAAAAAAATTAGTCTCCAGATTTTCAAGAAGCAATTAAAAGACAAGAGTGGATTAATTTGGAAGTCTTGTTGTAGTGGTGTGAAAAGCTTTGCTTAGGAGAAGTTGGAACGTCACACCAACCCACAATGAATGTGGTTATACTATTTAATCTGCACAATAATAATAATAATCCTTGATATAACGCAATATCACATCCTCGAGACAGACATCTCAAAGCGCTTCACAGAATATACTGTAAAGTTGGGCATATATTTTGTGGGTGAAACGTGGCAGCCAATTGCACACAGCAGTGTCCCACAAATAGTGGTGGATTGTGGAGATATAGATATCAGCCAGAGATTGTTGAAGCACCATAAAAAGTGCTGGTAGAGTCACACAAATATACTCAGTGTTTCAGGCTCACTGATCCTCCTCTCTCCACTTACATTCTTTGCTGGTCTGACAGTCAAAAGTGAAGACCATTTTGCACGTGGTGGTAATCCGAGGACACAGATTAAGATAGTTGCCAAAAGAACCAGGGGGAGGTGAGGAGACATTTTTTCACACAGCGAAGTTTAGAGAAGTCTTTCCAGTCTGGAATGAAAGAGTGGTGGAAGCAGATTCAATAACAACATTCAAGAGCGAAGTGGATAGATATTTGGGGAGGACAAATTTTCAGGCTTTGGGGAGAAAGCAGGGGAGTGGGATTAATTTGGATAACTCTTTCAAAGAGGCAGCATGGACATGATGGGGCTGAATGGCCTCCTTCTGTGCTGTATGAATTCTATGATTCTATGATTTGAACAATGATTGCATTGAAGAAAGTGAGAATCAACCTCATTAATTCCAAATTACCGTGACACCCAGAATAATTTGAATATGAAAAACTAATAGAAAGGAGAAAGAATTTCCATTTTAACTTGTACTATTCATGTCAAAAAATCTCAAAGGGCTTTATAGTAAAGTTAGTGATGTTTTTTGTAGGTGAACGCGCTTCATTTTATACAACGCAAGGACCCGCAAACAGTTGTGAGGTGAATGTTAATTTCACTCAGTCTGGACTGTGAGCTTAATCATAGAAACAGGAGTAGGCCATTCAGCCCCTCGAGCCTGTTCCGCCATTCTATAAGATCATCCTGATATGTACCTCAAATCCAATTACCCGCCCTTGCCCCATATCCCTTAATACCCTGACCTAACAAATCTCAAGCTGCGATGAGGCACCATAAAAAAAAGTGCTGGTGTAGTCACACAATTATGTGTGTGGAATTGGAATCTTCACTCTTGTGACCTTGAATGCTAGCAATTGGACTTGTTTATAGTTGTGGTAAATATAAAACCATTGTATAATGTACTGTAAATACTGTTTATACTGTGTTTGCCTACAAAATACTAGACACTTGACTTTACCTAATATCCTGCAAAGTCCTCTGGGATGTCCTGACACGCCAAGGCGCTTATAACATGTAAGTAGGTAATTATGCTGCTTTGTCAATTAGTAGTGATAGATAGCCTGATGACAAAATAACCACTAATTGATCTCCACCTTCCTACTGATATACACGGGTCATCATGATCATTACTGAAGAACACACAGAATTACTTACTTAACAACAACAACAACAACAAGATTCCATTTATAAAGCGCCTTTCACGTCAGGAGGACGTCCCAAGGCGCTGCACAGTTGGGTCATGACCCGAGCATTGGGGGGAAATGGTCAGGGTGAGGGGAGAAAAGGGAGGGAGGGGAGCGAGGAGGGGGGAAATGGTCAGGGTGAGGGGAGGGAAGGGAGGGAGCGAGGAGGGGGGAAATGGTCAGGGTGAGGGGAGGGAAAGGGGAGCGAGGAGGGGGAAATGGTCAGGGTGAGGGGAGGGAAGGGAGGGAGCGAGGAGGGGGAAGAGAGTCGAGGGGAGCTGAAGGCTCGGTCAAAGAGAAAGGTCTTGAGACCGGCCTTGAAGGAGGAAAGGGAGGAAGCGGCGAAGGCACTGGGGGATAGAGTTCCAGAGCCTCGGGGCTGAGAGGCTGAAGGCCCGACCACCGATGGTAGGGCGATTGGGCGGGCGACGTGGAGCAGACCGGGAGCCGGAGGAACGGAGGGTACGGGCAGGTGGTTAGGGATAGTACGTCGGAGAGGTAGGAGGAGCAAGGCCGTGAATGGCCTTGTAGGTGAGGATGAGGATCTTGAAATCAAAGAGCTTAGAGTCACTGCAGAATCTTGGCTCTGCATTGATAAACATCCAGGCTGTGTTTTGAAATACAGTGGTTCAACCAGTTGGACAAAATGCTAATATATTTCACATGCAGTGCTGTATTGACAGGGAACTGCATTGGAAAGACAAGGTTGGAAATCTATTACTTTTAGTAGACAGGAAGGATGTTTGGGGGGCGCGGGGCTGGTTTAGGGCCGGTTAGACTGCTTTTGATTAAGAAATAATAATAATACTTACATTTCATACAGAGCTTATTACGTCTTCGAGATGTCTCAAAGCACTTCACATTTTAATATACAGTCATATTTTGTGTTTCGTGAAACACAAAATATGACTGTATATTAAAATTCTGAGCTCTAACATACATGTGATAGTGTAGCGGGTGGAAACTAGGAAACTGGATTGACTGTGTATTTTGTAGGCGAATATGCTCAAGAATGAGCTCTATATACAACAACAACAACAACAGCAAGATTCCATTTATAAAGCGCCTTCACGTCAGGAGGACGTCCCAAGGCGCTGCACAGTTGGGTCATGACCCGAGCAGGGGAAATGGTCAGGAGGGAGAGAGCGAGGAGGGGGAAATGGTCAGGGTGAGGGAGGGAAGGAGGGAGCGAGGAGGAAGAGAGTCGAGAGGGGAGCTGAAGGCTCGGTCAAAGAGAAAGTTTGAGACCGGCCTTGAAGGAGGAAAGGGAGGAAGCGGCGAAGGGACTGGGGGATGGCGTTCCAGAGCCTCGGGCTGAGAGGCTGAAGGCCCGACCACCATGTGGTAGCGTTGGGGCGGGACTGGAGCAGACCGGAGCCAGAGGAACGGAGTACGGGCAGTAGCGGGGGATAGTAGGTTGGAGGTAGGAGAGCAAGGCCGTGAATGGCCTTGTAGGTGAGGATGAGGATCTTGAAATCAATCCTCTGGGGATGGGAGCCTGGAGGCGAGCGAGGTGGGAGTGATGTGTCGCGTGTCTGGTGCGGACAGTACACGAGCTGCAGAGTTCTGAATGACCTGCAGCTTGTGGAGGGAGGTGGCGGAAGGCCGACGAGGAGAGAGTTCCCATAGTCCAGCCTTGAGGTGACAAAGGCGTGAACCAGGGTTTCAGCAGCGTGAGGGGTGAGGTAGTGCCGTAGTCTGGCGATGTTCCGGAGGTGATGGAAGGTGCCAGTTGTGCGGATGTGAGGGAGAAAGGACAGCTCAGGGTCGAACAAAACGCTGAGGTTCCTGACCGGCTTTGAGAGGCTTCTGGCATCCTTTCTGTCTCCATGAGAGTAAAATTTGTGAGTGTTGGCTGTTGGACTGAGTGCTTTGTGCTTCTCTTTAACCTGCCTGACTGTCCTGTCTCTGCATTTGCCAATCATCTGCTTGAGCCGAAGTAATGTTTAACAAGGTGATTTGTTACCCTGTTGAGAGATTCCCTCCACGTGCATACAGTGACTGCCAAGTGTTAGCTCAGCTACTCTGCACCATGTGATGCAATCAAGGGACAGGGCTCTGCTCTCCATGTGGTTAGAACTGCCTCGTAACACTTATAACTTCCTTCATCCAGACTGAAATGTTTGTAGTGACAGATGTTATAGCTTCAGTGCAAAATATGGGTGATGGAAAAACTTTTTTCCAGCGCCGGTGTAGAATCTGGGACTTACCAAGTCTGAGTTTGTGACTCAGATTTCTTGATACAAAGTAGATCAGAATCCATGGGCCAACAACAGGCACTCACAGTCAGTGTGATTGATGAGGTGGAGTCCTGCAGCTTAGTGGTTAGAGTACTCGTCTCGTCCCGCAACAAACACCCCTTAACCCTTCCTCATCTGCACTGCCTACCCTCCCAAACAGTGTCTGCTCCTCAAAAACCATGGTCACTTCTCCCCCACGACCTCAAATCCTCTCTATACCACTCAGCCTATCGCCGTTCCCCACCAGCAAACCTATCCGCATTTCTCTCCAAAATGTCCACTCCTCTCCAACAAAGCCCTTACTATCCACGACCTCATCCTGGATGAGCACATGGATATTCTTGGGCTTACAGAAACCTGGCTCTGGCCCAGTGATCCCATCCCCCTCATTGAAGCCTCCCCTCCTGGCTGCACCTTTCACCACACCCCCCAAATTTTACTCCAAAGTCATCCTGGAGGCAAACAACAATCCAACGTGGCGGTAGGGTGGCCCTCATCTCCCAAGCTTCCCTTGGTGTATCCCCCTATTCCTCTGGCTGTTTCTCCTCCTTTGAGCACTTCACCCTCTACCATCCCTCCTCTCTCTCCTTCAAAATCCTCCTAGTTTACTGCCCCCCCAAAAAAAACCTTCTGACTCCTTCCTCACCAATATCTTTCTCTCCTCTCATCACTGTCCCTCTGCACTGAACAGCTGCTCATAATGGGTGATTTCAAACTCCACCTAAACTCCCCTTGCACCATCTCCTCAGATTTCACTGCCCTCTTCTCCTCCCTAAACCTCACCTTCCACATCAACTCGTTGACCCACAACCGTGGCCACTCCCTCAACCTCGTCATCACACACGGCCTTGACATTTCCGACCTGTCAATCACAGACAAGGCCATTTCGGACCACTTCCTCATCTCCCTCTCCTCCCACATCCTCCTCCCCTTTTCCAAACCCTCCACTATTTCTTTCCGTCCCTGGAAAAAGCTTCCCCCTGAGTACTTCACAAATGCCCTCTCTTCCTCGGACCTCCTTTCCGCAGCGATCCTGATGCAGTTGTCAAGCTGCTGAATGACCGTCTCTCCCCAATCTTGAATTCCCTGGTGCCCCTGAAATACAGCATTGTTTCCAAACCCACCCTCTCCCCCTGGTACAACATCTCCGCTCACTCAAAACACAAACCCAAATGCTTGAGCGCAGATGTCAGAAATCCGTTCTCACGATTCACTCGTGGCTCGAGTACCTCCACACCTACCACCTCTCCCTTTCACAGGCCCAAACCGACTTTTACTCCAAAGTCATCCTGGAGCTAAAGACACTGTTTTCCACTGTCCATCACCTCCTCCGTGCACCTCCTCAAGCCCCCTCGATTCTCACATCAAACGCCAAGTGCAAAGATGTCCTAGACGTCTTTGCCTCAACAATTGAAAACATCTGCTTGGTTGCATCTTCCTCCCCTCCATGTCCCCTTCCACCCCACCCAGCCAGTCCACACACCGCCTTCTTTTTCCGCCACGGCTCCTGCTACTCCCTCTCCTTACACTCCTTTGCTCCCATTTCTTCCTCCTCCCCCAACCACAATCACCTGGATGAAGTTCACTACCTGCTACCTTGACCCCCTCCCCACCCAGCTGCTGGTCACTCAATTCCCCCTTCTCTCCTCCCTGCTGGCCAACATGGTCAACCAGTCTCTCGCCTCAGGCTCTGTTCCACTTCCCCTGAAAACCGCTGTCATTACACCCCTCCTCAAAAATCCACCCTCGATCCCTCTAATCTCTCACACTACCGTCCCATCTCCAATCTTCCCTTCCTTGTTCATTCATGTGTTAGAATTTACAGTTTTTGTATAATGTTAGAATCATAATAGATGTTGCGAACGGATTAACTTTTAAGTTAAGTGTGGGGGGCAACTGGACTGACACTCATGATTAACACTCAAGAGCAACAAAAGGCAACCCTCAAGAATAGCAGCTAACAAGCAAGTTGCTTAAATTAGAGGACCTTGGTTCCATCCCGGGATACTGATAAGAAATAACCAGTCACTTAAAAGGAATGTACTAATGATCCCACCTAACAAAGTAACAAGCATCAGATAACAGGGGTCTTAAGGACAATGTGTATGTGTATGTGCTGAGGCACGTACACCCCATGATGACCCAGCATGATTTCGGCCAGGTGATCTAATGTCCGCACCATGATTGGATGAACATCAGTATAAGAGTTACGATAACTTTGTGTACGGGGCCATCCCGCGTCGCGGAGACAAGGGTACGTGAGATGGGGCCATCCCGGGTCGCGGAGACAAGGGTACGGGAGATGGGGCCATCCCGGGTCGCGGAGACAAGGGTACGTGAGATGGGACCATCCCGGGTCGCGGAGACAAGGATACGGGAGATGGAGCCGTCCCGGGCTGCGGAGACAAGGGTACGGGAGATGGAAGACTGAGAGCTAGAAACACTAAGACTGAGGATATCAGATGGAAGATTGAAAGCTGTAAGCAAGAAGACTGAAAGCATGAAGAATCAAGCTTGTGTGCTGCAAAGACACAGTGTTCCACTCGAGATATCTACGGTGGTATTGTTCTGTTATAAGATCTGTTGATTGTACCGGCCTTTGGTCTGACCCATCGGGATATTGGGGAATAACGAACGAATAATAATAAACAGTCAAATATCCGGTTGCAAACGGATTATGGCTGATTTTATTTTCTCACACGTGGAACACATTGTTGCAGGTCAACTTTGGTCACACCTCTCCTTCCACTCCGTCCTTGAGTACCTGCAGTCTGGTTTTCGCCCTGACTGCCCACAACATAGACACAGCACTTGTCAAAGTCACAAACGACATTCTCTCTATCTGTGACCAGGGCTCCCTCTGCCTCCTCGTCCTCCTGGATCTCTCTGCCGTGTTCGAACCATCTTCCACCATCAGCTCTTCTCCCTCATCTAACTCAGTTGGTTTGAGTCCTACTTAACCAACCACCTCCATTTCATCTCAGCAAATGGTTCCTCCTCTCACCCCCACCCGGTCACATGTGGAGTACCTCAGGGCTCCATCCTTGATCCTCTTCTTTTCCTTATCTATAAGCTCCTCAGAGCGATGTCATCCACGGACACGGAGTATACTTCCAAATGCGGATAACACAAAATCTACTTTGCCTCCTCTAGTACCAACTCCAGGTTTGCCGATGTTCTATCAGCTTGTCTGGCAGACATCAAGGCCTGGATTAGTGTAAACTGCAGCTGGATATGGGCAAGACGGAAACCATACTCCTTGGCTCCTGTCAATGTCTTCAATCCTGCAGATCTAAACTCCTCAACCCCTCTGAGCTCTCCCTCAGACTCACCGAACCAGTGTGCAAACTAGGCATCTGGTTCGACTCCCAACTGACCTTCCTTCCCCACATCTGGTCCCTGACCAGGACTGCTTTCTTCCACCTCCGTCACATTGCCCACCTCTGACCGAACCTTACCCCAAATGCAGCCGAAACCCTTGTGCATGCTTTGTCACTTACCGCTTGGATTATTCAGGATGGAGACATGGAGCAGGCCGGAGCCCGCGGAACGGAGAAAGCGGGCAGGTTGGTAGGGAGTCAGCAGGTCAGCGAGGTAGGAGGGGCAAGGCCATGGATGGCCTTGAAAGTGAGAACGAGGATCTTGAATTCGATCCTCTGGGGATGGGGAGCCAGTGGAGTCGGGCGAGGGTAGGAGTAATGGGGTCATGGAGCCTGGTGGTGAGAGTACACAAGTTGCAGAGTTTTGGATGATCTGCACCGTGTGAAGGGAAGAGTTGGGAAGGCCGATGAGGAGGGAGTTCCCGTAATTGAGCCTTGATGTGACGAATGCGTGGGTGAGGTTTCGGCAGCCTGAGGGGTGAGGCAGTGGCGGAACCTGACAATATTGCGGAGGTGGTGGTAGGCAGTGCCGGTCACGGCGCGGATGTGGGGGAGAAAGGACAGTTCAAGGTCAAACAAAGACTGGTTCCTGACTGGCTTAGTGAGGTTGAGTGTGCAGCCGTGGAGGCTCATGCTGCCAGTGCCCGAGGTGCAGAGGCGCTGGCGCGAGCCAATCAGGAGGGCCTCGGTCTTGCTGACATTGAGTGGGAGAAAGTTGTCCCTCTTCCAGGACTTGATGTCGGACAGACAGTCGGTTAGGATGCCAGTAGTCCTGGAGTCCAGGGTGGAAGCAGAGAGTTAGAGTTGGGTGTCATCCGAGGACAGAGCTCTGAGGAACACCACACAAGATGGTCATGGATTGAGTGACCAAATTATAATTGTTTTATTTATTTTGAAAGGATTATTACCCCCGGAAAAAAGATCTGCCAATTGCCTAACAACCGGGTTTCTACTTACTGGTAGGTAAACGCAAGCGTGTGGAGTAAGGAAACGTGACCAACGTTTCACAGGACTCCAGAAAGAGTCCTGTATCTTAGCGGTATCTCTATAATACCCCAAAGGCTAATGGACTTGATACACAGATATCACCAGGCTGTGTAGAACGAATAGTCCTACAAAAAGCAACAGTCCCTGTAACTGTTTCAAACCACTGTGCTTATGGCAGACACTTTTATTAAGTAGTAACAGTCTTTCGCTCTGGAGTGATTCAGTTCTTTCCCTCCCCTCTCTTCCTAATATTTTCTGTAAGAGCCACACATTACAGTGACTCTTCATGGAGCCAGTAATAACTCAAGGCATGGTCGAAAAGGAAGGTCATGAGATGAACCTTAAAAGAGGTGAGGCAGGGGTGAGTTGGGGGGACTTTGGGTGGAGTTCTGCCGAGCTGGGCAGATTGGGCTCTTCATAAAACCTGGACTTTTACAGTGTGAGAGGAGGCCGTGTGGCCTGTCATGTCTGTGCTGGCTGTTTGAAAGAGCAATGTTTTCAGTCCCATTTGCCAACGTTTTCCCCATACCTGTACAAATTACACCTGCTTAGACATAATAATAATAACGATAATAATCATAATAATCCTTGCATTTGATATAGCGCCGGATCGTGTCTTCGAGACGTCTCAACGCGCTTCACAGAATATACTGTGAAATGAATTAACTATGTATCGTGGGCGAAACACGGCAGCTATTTGTGAACAACAATGTTCACAAAACAGTGGTGGATCCTTTTGGAAACTAATATTGATTCTGCCTCTGCCGAAGCACCTAACCTTTTAATTAGCATGACTGACCTCTGGCACATCACCAAAGTGTTCATTGTTCATGTGCAGAGCAGGAAAGGAAAGTGAAGGCAGACTATTAAATCACAGGGTTCATCCCAGCCGAGCTCAGTCCTGATCTCCCACAAATGTACAGTCAATTCACTTTACAGTGTGTTCTGTGAAGCGCTTTGGGACGTCCTCCCGACGTGAAAAACGCTATATCAAATGCAAGAATTATTATTATTATCTCCCTTGACCTTCCAGCGCTTTTGCTTGTCCTCCCGATGGGAAAAGCGCTCTTTAAATGTAATTTTGTGATTCCAGGTCCCGACCTGAGGCTTGAACCCACAACCTTCTGACTCAGAGGCGAGAATCTACCACTGAGCCAGGCTGACACACAAACTACCTATGACTATAGTACAAATGTAGACTTATACAAATGTGCTTCTCATATCAGGAAGCTGTCCCAAGCCTCTTGGCACCTGTGGGAGAGGAGGGGGTGAGCCAAGGGGGGGAATGGGGAGGGCAAAGATGACCAATGGCATGGTTGAAGAGGAAGGTCTTGAGATGAACCTTGAAAGAGGTGAGGAAGGGGCAAGTCAGAGGTACTCCGGGATGGAGTTCCATTGAACTGGGGAAGATTGGCTGATGGTTTGGCTGATAGGGCGGGAGATGTGAAGCAGACTGGTGCCTGCTGAACGAAGGGAGTGTCTAGATTGGTACTGTCATGTTTCACAAACCTTATTTATGCTGGGATAAAAACAGAAGTCGCTGGGAACACGCATCAGGTCAGACAGCATCTATGAAGAGAAGAAAATGAGTTAACGTTTCAGTTCTGATGAAAGGTCATAGACCTGAAACGTTAACTCATTTTCCTCTCTCCATAGATGCTGCCTGACCTGCTGCGTGTTCCCAGCGACTTCTGTTTTTATTTCAAATCTCCAGCATCTACGGTATTTTGTCTTTTATTTATGTTGGGATTCCCCTACCTGTCGGGATTTTGGCTTACATGTGTACACCTCCACGTCTCATTGACGAGCCAGACAGACTGGGTGGGTCAACCATCCACTGTGTTACTGTGGACAACTGTGGACCTTCCAGGCTTTGCCAGATGTGTCTCCTGAGAACTGATGTTCGTAATATCATTATAAAGGGTACAATGAAAGCTTGGGGCATTAGAATTAAAGATTGTCCAAAATCTAATAAACTGTTAGAACAGGCTTGATGTTCCCATAGTCGCCTCTTCCTGTTTTCCTGGTGAACCACAGGAAGATCTCACTTAATCCCTTGTTCAAATGTTTAAGAATGGCGGTGGTGTAATATTCCACTTTCATGCTTCTCTTCTGGTGGACTCCTGGCTACAGGACTCGAGAGAAAGACGTTGTCAATCCATCTTTACGCCAATTTATTTAGTTCATATATTTCTCATATTCCTTAATCAATTTCTTGGCGTCATAGCTATCTGACTCACTATTCAATTTGCCGACTCAGTCTGCGTCCACTGTGCGTAGAAAATCGGCTTGCCTCTGGGGCTCCCATTCCTCTTACGACCAGGAGAGGATCATCTTTCAAGTTGCCAGTTACTGGAGAAGCCTTCCTGGTAGTGACACAGATTCTGAACTCAGGATTTGATCCAGAACAATGTGCTGAATAAAATATTAAGTAGGATTAAATGCTCTCAAAAGGTTGTGTCAGCCTGGCTCGGGTGGTAGCACTCTTGCGTCCACGTCAACTTGATCTTGTCTACATGTTCAGGTGGCATTGTGGAGTCCTGTAGCTCAGTGGTTCGAGCACTCGCCTCGCACGCAAGAGACCTAGGTTTGATTCCTGGCAAGTTCCCTAACTCCACACACCTCTGCAGTAAGTAGGAACCCGGTGGTTAGTCGATTGGTCAATTGCTTTTCCGGGGGTAATAATTCCTTCAAAAAAAAATTGATCATGGGTGTTTGTGGGACATTGCTGCGTACAACTAGGACACCTTGAAGATGTGATAAGGTGCTATATCAAATGCAAGGATTATTATTATTATTAAAGATCTCATGGCACTATTGAGAAGCTGTCAACAACCCCCAAATAAAATTGGTCACTCAATCCATGGTGATTTTGGGACATTTGTGCTGCCAGCAAATTGGCTGTTGCTTTCGCCTAAATATACAGTTTAGTGCACGTCACAGTATTTTCTCTGAAGCACTTTGAGACGACTTCCCGACATGAAGAGCGTTCTATCAAATGTAAGGATTATTATTTGAAAGAAATCGCCAGACCTTACCGGTTTAAAATATATGTGGTGTTGTAAGTACTGTAAGCAAGGGAAGGCCTTTATTTGTTTGGTCCAGGAGTCATTTGGGGTAAGACTGATGCTAGTGGAAGAAGGACAAGTGAAGCTTGGAGCTGCAAATGTAGTGGATGGGACTGTTTGGCCCATGTGTATGTGTGCTTGCGTGTGGTGAGGGAAAGCAGCACTATTATTTTATCTGTCTGGGGGCAGAATAATTTGACAGTTCTGTCTGAAAAGCCACGAAAAGTCGGCATCTGTGGTGTGTCTACGAGATGCTGAGGTGACCTTACTCATGGGTATGTGTTGTTAACGTCATTCAAAGAATAAGGAGGGCTGTGGTAAAATCTACCCATTTTTGCTGTGTGCTATGACATATTTATAATTCGGAGCTACTTGTGTAATATAGCAGCAGACAGTTGGCGTTCAGAAATTGAAACCCAAGCGGATGTTAAGAGAGCAATCCTGATAAGAGCTGATGGCTTCTAACGATGCACTGGTTCCCTAAACAGGTCTCCTTTTCATGGGACTGAGCTGCTTGTTGCACTTGTGGATCAGTCTTTTCTTGCAGCTGTGCTGGGCTATGGTGCGCAATGTGCGTCAGTCCCACTGACTGAGTTGTCTTATCTGCTGAGTGAGTAAATGCTGCTGTATACGGTGCATTCACTGTCTCACTCCTGGCAACTCTGGAGATATGCCAGAGGCTGACCCTCTCCTCCAGCAGCCTTGTATTCCAAGAATCAAACCATGTTACGTACAGCACAGAGACATGATTTTCAGTCCATCGCACACATCCGTGGTTGCTGGTTTTTTTTCCCCACTCTCCTGCTCGCTCCCCACACATCTTTAAATATTCTTCCTTTTCAACCGTCTATCATGTCTTTGAGACATCTCACAGAATATAGTGTAAAGTGAATTGATTGTATATTTTGTGGGCGAAATGCGGAAGCCAATTGCGCACAGCAGTGACCCACAAACAGAGTGGAACGACGGACCAAATTATTTTTATCTTTAACATTTTTGAAGGGATTATTACCCTGGAAACAATCCGCCTATCAACTAACAACTAGGTTCCTACTAACTGCTAGGTAAACAGAGGCGTGTGGAGTAAGGAAACTTGCCCATCGTTTCGCCCTGCCGGGAATTGACAGATTTCCATTACCTGTTTGTGGTAGAGCATTCTGTATACAAAGATTTTTTCGCAATACCCTGGTTTATTAATATGTTAGTGCATGAGTATCAGTATCTAGTAGTTGAGTTAAACAGTCTAGCTTTATCTTGACCATGTCATGCTTGTGCTATGAGACATCATTATCGGGGTTAGCATGGGATTATTGAGGGATTATTAATAAATCTTCCTTGGATTTGATAGTGCTGTGAGACCCTACCCCACTCCGAAGGGTGCTATATAAATGTAAGTTGTTGTTGATAAAATATTTCATATTGAGAGGATATCTTGAAGGATATATTGTAAAGTACAGTGACTGTGTATTTGTAAGCCAACATAGCAGCCGATTTGTGCACAGAAATGCTCCACAAACAGTCAGGAAGTGAATGACCAATTTCATCCAGTGGCGAATTGAGGGTCAGAGCACAAGAGGAAACCCCCTTCTCTTTTTGAATAGTGTTCACGGTTTACATGTGTTAGGACACCTTGTGTTAAATCTCTATCAAGCCTTTTTTCTCCTTTATGCTATGGCTCACACTGGTGTTTGACCCCAGTTGAATTTATCGAGTTAAAAACGTTAGCTGAAATTGATTGAATTGGGGCCACATTTTACCACCCTCCAATTGTTGGCCTGTTGAGGACTGGTAAGGCAGCACTAAACAACAACAACTTGCATTTATATCGCACCCCTCACGCAGGGTAGGAACCAGAGCATTGAAGGTTTATGAAACCTGGGCCTCCCGAGGACCGTGTGGGTCATAATCGCAACATTGAGCAATTCGGAAAGCTCTTTGTCCTTGTCTCTTATCAATGAGACAGTGCTGGACACAAAGGTATCCCGCATCATAGATCCAGTATCTTAGATGTATAAACACTGGCCACATTATAATGATTATAATCCTTTTATTTGACATAGCACCTTATCACAACTTCGAGACATCTCAAAGTGCTTCACACGATATACCGTAATGTGAATTGACATATTTTGTGAGCGAAACACGGCAGCCAATTGCGCACAGCAGTTTCCCACAAACAATCGTGGATTAAGTGACCAAATATTTTTTTAAGGGAATATTACCCCTGAAAAAGTGATCCGCCAATCGACAAACAACGAGGTTCCTACTTATTGCTAGGTAAACAGAGGTGAGTGTGTGGAGTAAGGAAACTTGCCCAACATTTTGCCCTGCTGGGAACTGAACCCAGGTCTCTTGCTTGCGAGTCGAGTGCTCTAACCACTGAGCTACAGGACACCATTAGTTTGTAAAGGCTTTGTTATTTATTGCTGTATGTTTAAATAAGATATTTCCTAAATGGATGATGTTAAGAATTTGCGTGTTACCAAAGTGTGGAGAATATGAAGTATGAATATGAGAATATGAATATTTAAGAAAAGAAAACTAAATGTCTGTGTAGCAACAGTGGAAAATGTCTTTATGCCTGTTAATTCCCCAAATTAGGGCAACTGTTAAGGATACCAGTGATTTAGGCAACAAAAATGCATCCCATTTAGGTCACAACTGTGAGCATGAGCTTGTCCTCATTTACACAACAGTAGCTCTTGATGCTGCAAAGAGCTGTGCTTACTGTAAATCACGCTTGTGAAACAGAACCAGCGTGTGGAGTCATCATCATCTGTGTGTGAGTGGCAGGGCGTCAGACCCCAGATGTCTTGTGGATCTAAATGTGCGATTGTATTTTAGCAGAGAGTAGGGTTGTAAGAGAGTGATTTGTACTGTGGAGTTAACCCTTTAATTGCAGAAATAGTGTTTTGTCTTTTATTCTGTCCTGAACATGGGAAATACACATTGGACAATGTAAAATCAGATCTACCTGACACTGGGCTTTCTATTATTCCTCAAATACTTGTAAAGAATACTCCTGTCTTTAGTTATCATGTCTAATGACCCACACCCTGGCCTTTCTTAGCCTTTCCTGCTATTTTTCTCTTTGTCTCTGTATCTCTCCCTGTTTCTCTCTTTCTCAGTAATGGAGGTTAGCCTCCAAAGAGATTGGGATTCTTGTGTGAAAACCAATCGAGTCTGTTTCTACTACACTGTCTCGATAGAGACAGAATTCCAACCCTTTGGGATAGTCTCTATCGATTTCTCTCAGCCTCTCACTCTCTTTGCTCTATACCTGTCTCTCTCTCTCTTTCTCTCTCTAACTTTTTTTCACACTCTTTCTCTTTGGCTTTTTCTGTTTGTCTTTTTTACATCATTATCATTAGATGTCATACTGGCTCTTTTGATACTGGAGTCCTGTAGCTTAGTGGTTAGAGCTTTTGCCTTGCAAGCGTGAGGACTTGGGTTTTATTCCCGCCAGGGTGGAACGTTGGGCAAGTTTTCTTACCCACACGGCTCTGTTTATTTAGCAGTAAGTAGGAACTTGGTTATTAGTTGATTGACGGATCACTTTTCCGGGGATAATAATTCCTTAAGAAAAAAAATTTGGTCACTCAATCCATGACTGTTTGTGGGACACTGCTGTGTGCCATTGGCTGCCGTGTTTCGCCCACAAAATATACAGTCACTCCACTTTACAGTATATTCTGTGAAGCGCTTTAAGACGTCTCAAAGACATGATAAGGCACTGTATGAAAATGCAAGGATTATTATTATTACAACAGCCCTGATTCACGCAAGTCTGCAAATCTGTAACAATGCATTTTCCCTCTGAAAAAGTCATTAGAAAAATTGAGGGAAAAGCAAATCTCAGTGACTTGGAATGAGCACTTGACTAACAATGAGAAATTGCTGTGTGTTTTGGCAGTGTAAGAGATCTCTTTTAAAAACAACCTAGAATAACAGCAAGCCTGCAGGGGAAAAAAAAGGGGACAGTTTTGAAGATTTTCTTTTTTTCAAACCGTTACAAAATAATAACTCTTGTGTTTCCTCCCCCCAGACTGAGAAGTTTGTTTGGGTCAACAAGGCATCACCACACGCACAGAGTGTCGCCAAGGCCAAATACGAGTTCCTATTCGGTACCCCTGTGGAAGAGGAGTTGTTAGAAAGCGGTAAGATGCAACATAAATGTCTTTGAACTGCACAACAAATCAGTTTATTTATTGACTGTGGAAATACTGTTCCTCCCTTTCCCCCCACTCTCCCTAACTTCTGCACGGGCTGAAATGTTCGTGGTCGTACAGGCTAATACTGGGTGGAATTCCAGGCCTGAGAAAGGATTTCAAACAAACAAGTTCCTGTCAACTCAAATGAATCAGGGTTGTTGGTATTCTGGAGAAATATTAGTGTCAAAAAGTTGATGCATCAGTGTGTGACTCCAACATTGTTTGCTGTCAGTCAAGTACGCACCACATGAAGCGTGCTTTCTACTCCGGAGCCTTGGGATATTCTCCAGACGTAAAAGGCGTTGTACAAATGTAATTTGTTGTTGTTGCTCCGATGGGACCCCAGGTATGTGCTGTCCAGGAGAATCCTTGGAGCACATCCTGCTTGTCCGAGGTGCCTTTTGTAACAGCACTGACGCAGGTGACATGTAAATTCAGATCTCCATGTGGATGTTGAATGGGTTTGCTCTCACTTGTTTTCAAATCCCCTCATGCTCTCGCACCTCCCTACATCTCCGACCTGCTTACCTCCCCACTCCACTACCCGCTGCCTTCTCTCGGCTGGTTCCGGCCTCCTGTTCATCCCTCTTCCCCTCCATTCCACTATCGGCGGCCGTGCTTTCAGCCACTATGCCCCGAAACCCTGGAACTCCCTCCCTCAATCCTTCCGCCTTGCCCCCTCCCTCCCCACTTTCGAATCCCTCCCAAAGACCTTCCTTTTTGATCATGCTTATGGTCACCTCCCTCTTGCCCCCTCCCCCTGGCTCAGGGTCAGAATCCGCCATTGTCAAGCACTCTGGGACACTACCTCATGTGAAGAGCACTATATAAATACAAGTTGTTGTTGTTCGCTGGATAGACAATTGTTACTGTATTACTTAGGGAAGATTCTACTTGTACTGAACGGTAGAACCTGCGATTGAAGGGGGGGAAGTTCAGAACAAATCTATGGAAACACTACTTCAGTGAGCAACTAGTAAACTTAGGCAACAGACTCCCTAGGGTGACGATGGAAGCAGACAATGTTGTTTATTTCAAGAACAAAATAGATAGATTTCTGCTAGAAAATAATATCTAGGGATACAATACAAAGTTTGGGACACAACATGTCAAGCGATCGCCATGGTGGAAGGCGAACTAGATGGACCTTGGTCTTCTTCCACCTAGAAAATTCTTATGTTCTGAATAGTTTTTTTTTGGTGGTGACGTTTTGTGACCAGGATAAACATCTTGTGTGCATTTTTTGGAATGTGTCTAATGTATAATATATATATATATATATATATATATTCAGAGTATGTAAATGTTGTGGTGTATTGTGTATATGTGCAGTGTCTATAAATAGCCACTAGACATCTTGGAGGCACTGTAGTCTAATAACCTTTGTTAAACTGCATTTGGAGCAGAAATTCTAGAAACTGTTAAGAGAAATGTCTGGTTTGCAATGTGCTTTGCCCCAGAGCACATTTAGTCATTCACTCAGTAATTCAATCAGAGAAAAGGACAGAAAGTGCAGACGAGAGAGACTGGAAGAAATATTTTACTCACAGGATAATCGATACGCGGCAGAATTAACAAAAACGACCAAAGCAGTTGGTGTATTGATTGAAATAGATAAGTATCTTCCTACAGCATTACTGCAGAATAAAGGATGGGTGGACTGAAATTAACAAATAATAATAAAATTAATAATAATCCTTGCATTTGATGTAGCACCTTCATGTCAGGAGGACGTTTCAAAATGCTTCACAGGATATACTGTAAAATGTAGTTACTGTGTGCTTTGTAGTTGAATACATCAGCCAATTTGAGTACAGCAGTGACCCACAAACTAAATGACGGATGTTATCTGGAGGATGAATGAGTTTAGAAGGTTGAGGGGGACCTAATTGAGGTGTTACAAATGATAAAGGGATTAGTTACGGTAGATACAGAGAAACTGCTTCCTCTGGTGGGAGAATCCAGAACAAGGGGACATCATCTTAAAATTAGAGCTCGGCCATTTAGGAATGAAACAGGAAGCATTTTTTCACCCAAAGGGAAGCAGAAATCAGGAACTCTCTCCCCCAAAAGGCTGTGCATGTTGAATCCATTCAAATTTTCGAGACTGAGGTGGATAGTTTTGCTAGGTGAGGGTATCAAGAGATATTGGGCAAAGGAGTTGAGGTACAGATTAGCCGTGATCTAATAGAACAGGCTCAAGGTGCTGAATGGCCTACTCGTGTTCCTATGTTTGTTAATACTCCACGAGGCACGATGGTTTCTGTGCCATTAGAGCCATTCTGCATATTGTGCAGTTTCTGCTTGATTGACTCGAGGATCAGGGAGAATCTATGCAAACCTGTTCCACCGGATGATAGAAGAGGTTGTGTGCAGCCCTTCACATTCTATCTTCTGATCTCCAAGGTAAACAAAACTTGCATTTTCTTAGCTCCTGAAATGTCTGAAAGCCTTTCAAAAGTCACATTAAAATGCAGTTGTTTGGGCCAATAAACTCACAAGTCTGTTTTTTAATAGAGGTCGCAAAAACATGGCTGACAGTTAGCACTACCAGGTTGTCAGGTCAGCACTGATACCACTTCCTGCATGTTGCGCATTTATATAGCGACTTTCATGCCGAGCGGCGTCCCAGAGCGCTTAACAGTGGTGGAGCCCGATTCCAAGTCAGGGGGAGGGGAAAGGTGACCGTAGGAACGGTCGAAGAAGAAAGTCTTCAAGGGCGACCTGAAAATGGGGAGAGAGGGGGCAGGCGAAGGGATTGAGGGAGAGAGTTCCACAGCTTCAAGGTGGGAGGGGGGGTAGGGCGGGTAGTGACTGAACGCATGGCTGCTGATGCTGGGGAGGAGGGTCCAGGGGCCAAGGAGGAGGCTGGAGCCACTCGAGCGGAGGCAACAGGTAGTGGTGTAGGGAGAGAGCAAGTTGGAGAGATAGTGGGGTGCCAAGCACCCCTGGTGTTATTTCCTATGTGCAGCAATTGTGCAAGAAGTTGACCAGTCAACGGTAGAAATCGGGAGTGTACCTCGGGTCCTGTATAATAATAATAATAATAATCCTTTTCATATATATTATTTTTTTGAAGGACTTACCACCCCCGGTAGAGCGATCCGCCAATCGACTAACAACCGGGTTCCTGCTTACTGTTAAGTGTGTGGAGTAAGGAAACTTGCCCCAATGTTTCATCCTGCCCGGGAATCGAAATTAGGTCTCTCGCTTGCGAGACAACAACAATAAGATTGCATTTATAGAGCGCTTTTCACGTCGGGAGGACGTCCCAAGGCGCTGGACAGTTGGGTTGGGACCCGAGCAGGGGGGAAATGGTCAGGGGAGGGGAGGGAGCGAGGAGGGGGGAAATGGTCAGGGGAGGGGAGGGAGCGAGGAGGGGGGAAATGGTCAGGGTGAGGGGAGGGATGGGAGGGAGCGAGAAGGGGGAAGAGAGTCGAGAGGGGAGCTGAAGGCTCGGTCAAAGAGAAAGGTTTTGAGACCGGCCTTGAAGGAGGAAGGTGAGGAAGCAAGGCGAAGGCACTGGGGGATAGAGTTCCAGAGCCTCGGGGCTGAGAGGCTGAAGGCCCGACCACCAATGGTAGGGCGATTGGGGCGGGGGACGTGGAGCAGACCGGAGCCAGAGGAACGGAGGGTACGGGCAGGTAGGTAGGGGGATAGTAGGTTGGAGAGGTAGGAGGGAGCGAGGCCGTGAATGGCCTTGTAGGTGAGGATGAGGATCTTGAAATCGATCCTCTGGGGGATGGGGAGCCAGTGGAGGCGAGCGAGGGTGGGAGTGATGTGGTCCCGAAGCCCTGGTGCGGGACAGTACACGAGCTGCAGAGTTCTGGATGACCTGCAGCTTGTGGAGGGAGGTGGCGGGAAGGCCGACGAGGAGAGAGTTCCCATAGTCCAGCCTTGAGGTGATAAAGGCGTGGACCAGAGTTTCAGCAGCGTGAGGGGTGAGGTAGTGCCGTAGTCTGGCGATGTTCCTGAGGTGGTGGAAGGCGGTGCCAGTTGTGGTGCGGATGTGGGGAAGAAAGACGAGTGCTCTAACCACTGAGCTACAGTACTCCCACAACCACATACACACGACAAGCACGCATACACACACAGATGCACAGAGATTCACACATACATATCGACGCATGAACACATCAACTTTAAGCCATCAAATCTCAGTGAGGGGCCCTAGCGGAGATGGGTTTACCAGATAGAGGTTGGATTAAACTCAATGGAAAACCCACACTGATTACTGGAAAGTCTTGCACTCTCCCCCTGATATTCAGGCTGGATTCCTTCATAAAATTAATCTACTAACATGACAGCATGTACTGTTTGAATATGTTTTGTTGGGGGGCCTTATAAAGGAATGGATGGCAAAAACAGCTGCCACCCTAACTCATTGTGTGACACAGACAGGTGGAACCACCAAGGTCCGTCATTTGGGTCCTTGACTCTGTTGTAATAGCTGATCTCACCTGGGGTTGATGGGGTGGGGGAGGGGACATAGACTGAGGAGGAGGAGAAGAAACACAGCTCCAGATTTCTGGCTTAGGTTCCTGCTCCTGATGTCTATTTCTTCTGAAAAATGTGCACGTGAAGATATTGGGTGAGGACATGATTGGTACTGGCCATGTCACTCCCCACCCATATCAATAACAAATTACATTTTATAGTGCCTTTCACATCAGGAAGATGTCCAAGACGCTGCCAGTCGGGATCTGAACCCGAGCTATTGTTGGGATCAGGAGGGATGGAGAGCCGGGAGGGTGACCAAAGACATGGTCGAAGAGGCGCTGTACAAATGTCATTTATTGTTTGTTGTTGTTGTGTTAGTTTTCACATCCACAGAAAATTGTGATCCAAAACTTTGCCATTTGTTTGGGTGTCAGCAGCCCCTGACACCATAATGGTTTGGCTCAAAGCTATTAGCACATAATGTAATTTGCAAGAAGTGACATGAGCTGACCACATAATAATAAGGTTCTCTTGGAAGTATGGTTTTTGATTTACATTGGTATGGTAGGACGCTACCCCACGTGAAGGGAGCTATATGAATGCAAGTTGTTGTAAGTTGTTGTCATTGTATGGAGTGCGCAGACTCTGTCTAGAGGCACACACTCTGCTTATTTAATCCTGGAGATGTTTGGCACAGAGGCTGGCAAGAAGCATGGCTTGGGTATGCACTGGGGTAAGCTGCTGGAGTTTAACTGGCTAAAAGCACACAGCTTGTCAATGCAAACAGTAGCGAGCTTCCCGATGCTTGACATCTTGTAGTAAGGTTACCTATTACAACTATTACAACAACTTGCATTATATAGTGCCCCTCACGCAGGGTAGCGTCTCAGAGCAAAAAACAATTATTGGATTAAGTAGACCTGCATTAGGCACGTGTAAAATAGTTACGTGGGCAGCAAGTTCGCCATCCGTGATCTAGATTAGTACACATAATAATAATTATTATTATTAGCGCCGTAACACATTGTTGAGACGTCTCAAAGAGCTTCACAGAATATATTGTAAAGTGAATTGATTGTATATTTTGTGGGCAAAACGAGGCAGCCAATTGCGCACAGCAGTGTCCCACAAACAGTTTGTGGATTGAGTGACCAAATAATCGTGGATTGACTGTATATTTTGTGGGCAAAACGCCTTATTTAAAAACATTCTTATTTAGTGCTCCGGAACGCTACCTGTGTGAAAGGCGCTAAATAAATGCAAATTGTTGTATTATTGTGTATATTATTGTGGGAAGAGTCTAACCTAAAATCCAAACTGATCCCCAGTTCGGTCAATTTGATTTTATTGACAGGTATCCAGTGGGTGATTTGGAGGTTTGATGCATATGTTTAGATGTGGTTATTCTTATTCCACAAGGTCTGAGAGTGAGTATTCATGTTGTTCTGTTTGGTTTGACTGTGACAGTGTTCCCTGCTGATGGTTCCTGACCTTTTCCTGAATTTTCAGATTGCTAAAGCTAAGATGGAGCACTTCTCCCAGGAGAACAGCAAGCTTCACTGCCTGATCTTGGATTGATATGTTAACACCAGGAAATACATTATTTACATAATTCAGCAGTGAAAGAGAGGGAGAGATGGTTGTTTTTGCATTAAGTCCCTCCTTTCCAATTTTTCAATTCACAGTATTTCCCAGATGCCCTCTTTTAAAATTAACATGTGGAGCCATGTTATTTCCCTGCAGTCCACTAATATTAAATCCTGTAATCTTGCAGTGATGCATTACACAATTGATGCCTCGTTGCGGATATAATAAATAAAACTATTGTCCACTGTAGAATTGCAGAAATGTACGGCACTGAAGAACATTTGACCCATTTATATCTGTGCTGGCTCTTTGAAAGAGCAATATGTTCAGTCCCAGATACCTGCTCTTTTCTTCATACCCCTGAAAATTGTAGATTAGCATGGTTCTGCACAGCCTAGACCGTACACGGGATCTGATCATTGCTTGTCTGTTCTAAAAGCTTTGCTCTGAAGTCTTTTTTGTTCCACTGTGGTCTGACTGACAGGTCTCAAAAGTACTTCAGGCAAAACATTAAACTGAGGTCTCCGTTCAGGTGGAACCAAAGATCCTTAGACAATATTCATAAAAGTGAAGGGAGTTTCTCTCTCCCGATGTCCTGGCCAACAATCACCCCCAAATAAAATGGCCATTCACTTCATGTGAGACATTGCAGTGCACAAGCTTACCAACACGTGGACTGAGAGATATGCAACAAATGGAAAACTTGTTGGAGCAAGTTGTAGACTGTTGACGTGAGAGCAGAGGCACATTATTGGGGGTTGGTTGGGAATTCTATCCTACATCGACACCAGGAGCACAAAGATCACAGCACGGGGTGCCTGAAATGGAAAGTTCTTCATTTCCCAGCAATTGTGTCCCTGGTGAGGATTATTATTGTTTAGAACAACGACGGGCTTACAATGAGGGTCAGCATTAATGATGTCCAGGCTCACTCATTACAGAGAGGAGGCAGCTCACCGTGATGTCAGGTGCCAGACCCGTGATAATACTAATCCTTGCATTTGATATAGCACCTTATCACATCTTCGAGACATCTCAAAGCGCTTCACAGAATATACTGTAAAGTGAATTGACTGTATATTTTGTGGGCGAAATGCGCAACCAATTGCGCACAGCAGTGTCCCACAAGCAGTCGTGGATTGAGTGACTGAATTATTATTATTAATTTTTTTTTTGGAAGGGATTATTAACCCCTGGAAAAGCGTTCCAAGAACCGATTAACAATCAGGGTCCTACTTCAGCTAGGTAAACAGAGGCATGTGGAGTAAGGAAACTTGCCCAACGTTTCGCCCGTCCCGGGAATTGAATCCAGGTCCTCACGCTTGCGAAGTGAGTGCTCTAACCACTGAACTACAGCACTCCACGCGTGCACCCAAGAAGTGAAAGGAATGACGTTTACGTAAATCCGGCTTCATCTCGTACCGAACGTCAGTGACGTCACTGGTTCCGCGCACACGGAAAAACAACCCCTGCTCTTTCAAAGTTAACGACAAGAGTTGCAGAGAGAACGTAATGCCCGATGTCAGGACCACCTGTGCCTGAGAAACACACTTTGAGATGCCTCCCAAGTCTGCTCAGAGTCCTAACCACCGGGCCAGGAGTCTGTAACTGGAGCGATGCCATTTATCTGCTGTAGAAAGTGAACCGCGTTAATAATCTACCCTTTATTTACTGCTTCTTGGCAACTTAAATGACACAATAGTCACTTGTGGGAAATCTGGAGCAGGAGCAGATTATGCTGGCAGCTCGCACTGTGGCCCGGACACCCGCGGATCTATTTAGCCTCATTAAAAGCGTACAGTGCCACAAATGTTAACTCAAGACAGTGGTCTCAGCGGACAAATTATCGGACTTATCCCATTGCAGGCGTGTGGAATCCAGTACTTGTTAAATTCCTCCTGTTTTCCAATCGGATCGATTTTGAGATCCTCACCCCTACCTTACACATCCCTTCACGCCTTCCTAACTCTGTGATCTTTTCTAGCCCTGCTCTCCTGGTTACTCTCTTCACCCCCACCCCCTCCAGTCCCACCCCCTCACCACACCTAATCTGGTAAACTCAGGCTTGCCCCACCCCCTGCACGCTATAATTGACGGAGTCCGGCGTGAAGGGCGCTATATAAATGCAAGTTGTTGTTGTAATTGGTAGCTGAGTCTTCAACCACTCTGCCTTCCCCTCTCTGGAGCACCCTCCCTCTAATACCCCTCAGTCTCCACCCGCACCCCCACCCTGTTGTCTTCAAAAGAACACCCAAAAATGACTTCCTAACCTGTGCCTAAAATCACCCCCTCTCCCCACTCATTTAGTGTGCGACACCATTTCTGTAAAGCCCCCTGTGACAATACACAACGTAGGCCATTGGCTTCTCTCTAAAACAAACTCTAATGCTAATTAAAGTGGTTAATATTAGAACACATTGGGAACACCGTGAAGGTCAGTCAGTGTCCGAAAGAGAACGCAGGTCTATCTTTCGTCCACAAAATAGTACTTTTAACACAAACCAATTGCCACTGTGGGTCCAGTTGTCCCTTTGGCCTGTAGTTCTCGATGCACTTGTGGCTTCAGGTCAAGACCAGGCAGGGCTCACTCCCTCATGGGAAAGCCTTATTTGAGCCCTGAAATTTCACTGAGGACAGCATTGTAGAAAAATTTTCAATTCAGACTTAATTTGCAGGAGCTTTGAGTGCAATCTGCTTAACAGTGACAATTTTGATCAATATTGGGCAGAAAAAATCTAGCAATGGAGCGGAACAGATGACAACAACAATACCTTTAATAAGCATTTACACAGCGGCCTTCACACGGGGCAGCGTCTCGGGCGCTTCACAGTGGCAGAGCCTGACTCCAAGCCTGGGGGGATGGAGGAGGTGACCGTAGGCACAGTAGAAGAGGAACGTCTTCAGTGTAGAGTGCGGTGAAGAACCCTGAATGTTTGAGTAATTCATTATTAAATCACTTACGGATGATCTAGGACTGCACTATTTGACTTTTATGAAGACAGATGTTTGCACTTACAGGGCTATGTGTGGCTTCCTGTGAGGCCTTCAGTAGACCTTTGAGCATGAAGTGGCCTTTCAGTTTACAGGCAGAGTTTGGGAGAGTAACTACCTATCTTTTGATCGATTGAGGCTTTTGGAGCAAGTGGTCATTTTAAGTATCTAGTAGCCTCCCAGGTCTTACGTCACTGGCTATGAATCCCCACACAGGCATACACAGTGAAGGGCATAATAATAATAATCCTTGCATTTGATATAGCGCCTTATCATGTCTTCTAGTCGTCTCAACGTGCTTCACAGAATTTACTGTAAAGTGAATTGACTGTATGTTTTGTGGGCGAATATCCCTTACACAAACCCTGGAATTCCACCTGGTCTTAGCCTGTAAGAGCATTTTATCTTAAGCTAGGGCAGAATTGTGGAAAATTCTTAAATTCAGACTTAATTTGCAAGTCAGTTCTACAGTTTATTACGGTTCTTAAAAAGGAAACAGCTCGCAAACTAAGATGATTCTGCACAGTCTTAAATATTAAAGTAAGATGGTGCGACAGGCTACGAGTTATTGGAATTCGAGGCCAAATACATAAGAAACCCTTTATAACTCACTGGTTCAGGTCCATAAACCCAATCTTTGAGTCCTGGCAGGCCAGAATGTCCACAGAGAAGTGTGCTGTGTATCCGTGCAGTCTACAACAACAAATCTACGTTGACATAGCTTCCTTCATGTCAGGCGCATGTCCCAAGGCACTTGAAACCTTACAAGAAGAGCAGTAACGCCGTTTCCTGAAATCTCTCGCCCCCAACATCACTTGCCCGCTGTCATGTGGCTAACTTCCTGCTTCAGAAAATGGTCAAATTCTGGGTGTCGGGTTGCTGCTGACATCACGTCCTGCACCATGTGCACAAATACTTCCTGAGTATGTTGCAGGAAATGACCTGGCGGTGACCTGGTGACCGGGTAATATTTTTAAAATACAGGAAGCCAGGTTGTCCATGCATCTAAACCCACAATGGGTCCACATGCCACCAACCCCCAAAGCAAAATCGGCCTTATAAGGAGGTAGCTTATAATAGGGGTCCGCTATATGTATGTCTAATGCTGTTCCTCTTGTTATGCAAGTGCCACCAGGAATATATACAGGTATGTGCTGTACATATAGTAAAGGTTAGAACTTGAAATCCGGCATCATCTGACACACATAATATAATCCTTGCATTTGATATAGAGCCTTATCACGTCTTCGAGACATCTCAAAGCGCTTTACAGAATATATTGTGACGTGAACCGACTGAGGGCGAAACACGGCAGCCAATTGCACACAGCAGTGTCCCACAAACAGTCATGGATTGAATGACCAAATTATTATTATTTTTTGGAAGGAATTATAACGCCCAGAAAAGCGATTCGCCAATCGACTAACAACCAGGGTTCCTATTTCCTGCGAGATAAACAGAGGCGTGTGGAGTAAGGAAACTTGTCCAATGCTTCGGCCTGCTTGGGAATCGAACCTAGGTCCTCTGGCTTGTGAGGCGAGTGCTCTAATCACTGAGCTACAGGACTCCACATGTATCTGATGTGAAAAAGGCACCTTGTTGCTAACCATGGTGTCCATCCTCCCTTGCTTCTGTTGCTGAAATGCTTGGCCTGTGGGCTACATGAATTTCATTCCCTCACTGAAGCTGGAGAATAACTCCAGGGTGTGGAACAATGAAGTCACAGCCTAATTGGGAATGAAAGGAATGAAGGTCAGAAACAGTTAATGGATACTTCACATTCTCCTTCTCTGTCACTGAAGTAAGTACAACCTAGCACAGAAAGAACAGACACTGACTCCAGGCTAAATCTCTTCTGACTTCAATCGCTGTTTGTCCCTTCTTACTAACAAGATCTCTACCCTTTAAATGCGGGCTTTAAAAGATGATTGCTCAAGGGGAACGCTTAATTTACAAAATCTAGCTTTTAGCGAGGTTTGTAATTGGTAAGATATATAACTCACATCAATGGTCATTAGGGAAACAAGCGATGAATGCTTTCCGATCTGAAAATAATAATAATCCTTGCATTTGATATAGCACCTTATCACGTCTTCGAGGCATCTCAAATCACTTCACAGAATATGCTATAAAGTAAATTGATTGTACATTTTGTGGACAAAATGCACACAGCAGTGTTCCAAAAACAGCCGTGGATTGAGTGACCAAATTATTAGGGTTTGTTTTTGTTTGTTGCATATTGTGCGAATGGATTCTGCACATTTCTGCTGAACACCTAACATGGCAGTTCTGTTGGCTTGATTCTAAATGGATCCACAGTTTGAGGAGGTTACAATCCAGTCCCTTTCACTCCGGTTAATTTCTGGTGTTGTCAAAATCCTGAATGATATTGATCAGCCCTGGGATTTCTGACCTTGTTTTGTGATGCTTGGAAATAGCAGTTCAGCCAAGCTCACTAGTCTCCTTGTGGCATGTCCAAGGCTGACATATTGGATGTGTACAGAGAAAGCTTGGCTTTCCCGGCTTAATTCCTTTGATTTGACCACTTGACCACTTGCCTTGCAAGCTAGAGGACCTGGGTTTGATTCCCAGGCAGAGTGTTGGACATGTTTCCTTACTCCATATGCCTCTGTTTACCTAGTAGTAAATAGGAACACGGCTGTTAGTCGATTGGCGGATCGCTTTTCCGGGGGTAATAATCCCTTCAAAAAAAATAATAATTTGGTCACTTAATCCACAAATGATTAGCTGCCACGATTCGCCCACAAATCATACAGTCAATTCACTTCACAGTATATTCTGTGAAGCGCTCTGAGGCCTCTATAAGATGTGATAAGGTGCTACATCAAATGGAAGGATTATTATATTATTATTTGATTTCAGCCAGAAAATTAAGTGGTTCAGGTAACTGTGCATGTGTGGACTTTAATCAGTTTTACCTGTATTGAAGACTTTGAGGTCACATCCTTGACTGACACCTCAGTGCACTGCACTGTCAGAGATGTCATCCTTCAGATTTGACATTAAACCAAGGCATCCTCTGCCTGATCAGATGGATATTAAAGACCCCTTTACTCTCTGGGAAATGAGTAAGGAGTTTCTCTCTATGTCCTGGCCAGTTAAATGGATCTTTCACCTCCTGGTTGTTTGTGGGAAGTTGCCATGTGCAAAGCGGGGCCTCCTTGGAGCTGAACTGGCTCCAAGGTGACATGCTTGGCAACGGAATGTCGGAATCGGACAGCCCTCTGGCGGTCTCGGTAGTCCGGTTCCTGAGCCAGGCGGGTCCACAGTATTCCAGGGCACTGCTGATGATAGCACAGCCAGACTGGTTCATCTGCAGGACTTGGAAGGGCAGACCAGTCGTTGAATATGGGAGTCATTCCACTCTGCTCCTGTTAACCCTGCAAGCCAATGCCCTAAAGGGTACGGTGGTCCTTGCTGGACAAGCAGTGGGAAAGCTTATCAGGCAGTGCTCTTAATGGCAAGCTATATGGCTTTAGCTGGGTACGTTCCAGCAGTTACCCCAGTGCACACTGTACGGTCCCTAAGCTTTGGCTCTTAGCAACGTGCGCCTAATACTTTCTGGAATTAGATTAGTGCACATTCCATTCCAACAATCTATCTCTAAGAATTCCACGTGTAGGTGGGATGCATGGAATTCTCAGTTTTCTTTGGATACTCTTAAGCACGGTGATGGGCTTCCATACATGTCAGACACCAGGCTGACCAAATAAATGCCAGCACCTGGGATTTCTGGATCAGAATGAACAAAATCAAAGTTTTCACCCCATTGTGTATACTCTGTGTATATGTGTGTGTGTGCATGTGTGTGTTGGTAAGATAAAGATTAATAAAGACTGAATTCCCCCTGATCCTGCTAACACAACTCAGTCAGTCTCGTTGGTAGATCACATTGCCTATGGCTATGGGTTATTTACAGACTAAGCAGGATGTGCAAGTCAAAATGTGCAGTGCTCTTCCCTGCTGCATTAATAATAATAATCCTTGCATTTGATATAGCGCCCTTATCATTTCTTCAAGACGTCTCAAAGCGCTTCACAGAATATACTGTAAAGTGAATTGATGGGTGAAACACAAAAATATGACTATATATTAAAATGCTGAACTCTAACATGATAACGTAGTGGGGTGGAAACTAGTTCAGGTGCCGGAGTTGGATTCGGAATCTAGTTAAGGTCACTAGCAGTCTGCAAGCACTGCTTGTTGCTGTGAGCTCGGCCTCGGGCACATGACTTGCCAGCTGATCGAGTTGTGTCGTAATGCTCGCAAGCAGTCACCTCCTTCTAAATAGCAGCATTATTTGAATAAAGTGACATTGCACACCCATCCACCAACGGCTCCAGCCTGGCAGTGAGAGATGCTCTGAATACTATTTATAGCTGAGTGAGTGGCGAGCACTGTACGAGCTGCTGGGAGTGCAGAGGAGAGAGATGACTTTCACTCGCTCTGACGCAGATGCAGAAAGGTGCTGCGATGGGAGCTGTGGGGCTGCTCTACGTCTCTGCTAGCGCGTCGAGACTTCAATGTACTTGGCTTGCAGTCTCTAATTGAATAGGGAGGGGAAGATTGACAACGAGGTGAGTTCAGTGATGCTGCTGACCTGTGTTACACAGAAGGGGAGGCTGGCTGCAAGGCAGGTGCAGGTGCTTGGATGCAGTGACTGGGTTTTGGCTCTGGGCAAGCTCCCAGCATTTTTAAACTAATCCTCTGCTGTCAGTGGGAGCCGAAGGCAGTAACATGCTTTGCTCTGGGATTACTGGATGAGAATGACTTTGCGGTCACCCGGTTGAGCATTAGAGTGACATATTTTGATTTCGAACTAACCCTGTTTTGTGGGGTAGATTGGAAATGTTCAGATGGTCTCTTGTCTTTTTTCTGCAAAAAAAGCCACTGCTTTGTAATATCGTGTCATTTTTTTATTTTTAAAAAATGTTTTGCCGTTTGCATTGTGTTTAAGATTTATTCACCTCATAAAGCAATTGATAGAGGCTTTCCCCCACCGCTCCCCACGGTTCAGTGAATACAATATACTGTCTGATCTGGCTTTAAGCTAAATAGGCCACAGAGATCCCAGTTCAATCCCAGCAGTACGCCATTTGACTTTGGTGCCCCTGAAAGCAGATGATTATGCCTCTGCGCACCCACACACAAACACACCTTCCAGTATAGGTGGCTGCTTAGCCGATGAGTTTGTTGGGCTATTCAATTGTGAGACAGCTGATAATATTATGATAATAATCCTTGCATTTGATATTGCGCGTTATCATGTCTTCGAGACTTCTCAAAGCGCTTCATAAAATATACTGTAACGTAAATTGACTGTATATTTTGTGGGCGAAACGCGGCAGCCAATTGCACACAGCAGTGTCCCACAAACAGTCATGGATTGAGTGACCAATTTATTATTATTTCTTTAAGGAATTATTACCCCCGGAAAAGCGATCCGCCAATTGACTAATAATCGAGTTCCTATTTACTGCTAGGTAAACGGGTGTGTGGAGTAAGGAAACTTACACAATATTTCACCCTGCCGGGAATCGAACCCAGGTCTCTCGCTCGCGGACGCGAGTGCTCCAACCATTGAGCTACAGGACTCCAGTTGCTGTTTAGCCGATGAGTTTGATGGGCTATTCAATTGTGAGATAGCAGATCAGGATCAAGCCTCGTCTTGTCTTTGCTCAAAGCCCACACACTGATTAACTAATCGTAGAACCACAGAAAAGTATTTTTTCGCATCAATCTTTGCTTCTCCAAGAAGAGTCAGTCATTCTTCCCTGGTCCTTAAATACCCCTGATCTGTGCCATAATCTGATCTCATGTTTATTATTTAAAGTTTCGCTGCCCCCCCCCAATCTGTGGTTGAGTCCAGATCCCACTGTCTTCTGCTGAGCATGTGTGACAGATATTAAGCTCCTCTGCTGTCTCCACAGGGCTCCTGATCTCACTCATGGCTTGTGAACTGCAGAAATATTGTGTGCACCTCAGGGTGCTTTTTGTCCCATCCTGATACATTCAAACATGGAGAGTTGGTACAGTAATCCTCACATAAGTCTTATCAGTTTGGGGCCATACATTTCATATGACTTATGTAAAGTATGTGTTATGTCAAACTTGCATAGAATATAAACTTGCGAGGGACCTGGGCAGACATACGACTTTGGTCATTATATGATTTATACAGATCAGACTTATGTGAATTTTACTATATTGCCCAGTGTCACAGGGGAGAGTGGGATTGTTGATATATAAGACATTTGCATTTATTTCCCTTCTAAGAACTTTCTCTCACCCTTCCCCTCCTCTCTGCTTTGTGGCTCCTTTTATTCTGATTTCCCTCTTGTAACTCTTTCAAGTGACCCTTCACATGTGAGACTGAGAAGTGAGTGTAGGGAGGATTCGACTGGTGGGGTCCTGTGTTCAACCCACGTTTAAGCAGGAAAAAGACAAGTTTAAGAAGGCTCCAGCTTTCTGCCTGTCCCTCGTGCCCTCCGTTCCACCTTCTCAGTATCCCTGTCACCCTGTCCGTTTTATCAGAGCGACTTCTACTCCGTTTGTGTCACACTCTAGGG